>NW_023415542.1:29801-106231 GCF_013373865.1 Monomorium pharaonis | reverse complement strand
AGTAGTCATCTTATTAATAGTCATAGTTATAATAGCTATATGTTTGCCTGTATTCGCATAGCAGCGATTGACATAATAGTTTCTTTAATTCTTAAGTACGGGCGACACAGTCGGATTAAAGCCATTTTCCAAACAAATCATACTGAGCCATATTACCTTTGTCTTATTTCGCATAGTAAAAAATCTGTCACTTAGACATGCTTGAAGCACAACTTTTGTGCTACGTTTGTTTTCTCTTCAATATCGTTCATTTAAGGCTCAACATAACCTTTTTGATTTCCTATGCATATTCCATGCACTTTTTGGTATCATGGCTTTAACCCGGCATAAAACACGTAATCGGTGTGGATTGCACCTTAAGTGCAATCAACACATAATAGCTGCACTTGCAAGTGCAGTTTCCACCTTGGTGGTGGGGAGCCGCCAAGCTGGAGAGGGCAACATGAACGATGCCCGCAGCGCATCCGAACCGCGCAGCCGAGCAAGCCGCGAGGAGTGGGGGCGGCAGCGAAGTCCCGCTCCCGGGGGAAACGACGCCACGCACGGTTGGCGTGACCCGACGGGAGGGGGAAGCCCGAGCGCTCCCAGCAGCGGCGCAGTCAAGCTTACGCGCGATTGGCGGATTTCGACGGGAGGGAGTAGCGTCTCTCTCCCGAGTATAAAAGCGAGCACCGAGAGCTCTTGTGAGCTTTCGCGCGCCGGATATACACTTGCTAACATCGCGGATGGTAAAAGATAAGTTTTCCCGCGCAGTATATCGTAGCGATTACATCTCGAAAACACGAGATTACGCGAGTGCGTGAGTTCCGTGCTGTGCACGTTAAAAGCGTATTAAATACGCACGGCCGAATGCTAGTAGGCCGAAGTGTTCTCGGAAATCCGAAATCAGGCGAATCGTTTGTGAATAAGCGACGCGGACGGGTTCCTGTAAACAAAAATCAGAGTTGAATAAACCTTTGTTTTGTTGTTATTAATAAACACACTGTGTTGAGTTTATTCGCTCACCTATCTTTCTGGCGCGTGCGTTCGTGATTCCTGAAGCGCGACGGATTCCTGGCGAGCTGAGCTGAGACGATCCTGGAAACCAACGGGGCCACGGGTAAAACACCCCCTAAAATTATACTTACCTGGTGAAGATCCTGTGGGATTGACGGCGACCTGGGAGGACATCCTGACGTTGACGGCAGCACCTGAAACAGAAAGAAAATAAGTGATTAGTGATAATCGCGAAATTAGCGTTGTTGGTTTTGTGCGACGGCAAGTGAAGGCGTTCCACTTGTATTGTTCGTTCTTCCGGCACATACGACGACGCAGAGCTTCCAGAGTAGCAGAGCTGAGCGACGATCCTGGAAGCTGAATCCTTGCCTCTTGGTGGACATAAAGGGGCTGGCGACTGTGACGACTTGCACAAAGTCTTTGGTGAGTTCCCATTTATCTTGATCTCGACTCGTGCCTATCGGTTATCCGGTCACAAACTAACCTTTTGAGACGAAACTTTAATATTCCAGACCTAACCTTTTTTGAGATTTAAACCTTTTTCAATATTCCGCTGTTTTTCGAGATCTAACCTTTTCCAGACCTAACTTTTTTTTTTGAGACCTAACCTTTTTTTTTAATATTTGACTTTGGAGACCTACCTCCCCCCTCTGTGAAGTTAGGTTTTGACTCTGGGTATTTTAATTTGGTGGTTGCGGTTTAATTGGCAGTCCTGACCGAGTCGGGTTGGGTTCGGGTTGGGTTCGGGTTGGGTTCGGGTTGGGTTCGGGTTGGGTTCGGGTTGGGTTCGGGTTGGGTTCGGGTTGGGTTCGGGTTGGGTTCGGGTTGGGTTCGGGTTGGGTTCGGGTTGGGTTCGGGTTGGGTTCGGGTTGGGTTCGGGTTGGGTTCGGGTTGGGTTCGGGTTGGGTTCGGGTTGGGTTCGGGTTGGGTTCGGGTTGGGTTCGGGTTGGGTTCGGGTTGGGTTCGGGTTGGGTTCGGGTTGGGTTCGGGTTGGGTTCGGGTTGGGTTCGGGTTGGGTTCGGGTTGGGTTCGGGTTGGGTTAGGTTATAGAGTTTCCCCGACTTTTTTTTTTAGTTAGTATTTATTCTGGGTTCCTTGGGTCTCCCTCAATCCCCTCCCCCAGACGGAACTCCAATCATTTAGCTCCTCTTTGCTGTGTAACTCCATTTACATTTTATCGTTATATCTTTAGGAAAGCTTTGTTTTTTTTAAGTTTAGCAATTTTTTCTTATAGATCTCGACGAGCCGAGCAACTTTGGTCCTCTCGGCCAACCTCGTATCTCTTACCGTTTGGCCGGCGCAATTTTTTGAAATTTGGAAATTTTGAATTTTGGTTTTTTTTAAATTCTGGTATTTATTCCTTATAGAACTCGACGAGAGGAGCAACTTTGATCCTTTGGGCCAACCCCGTATCTTTTACCGTTTGGCCTGTGTAACTCGATTTACGTATTTCCTTATTTTTCTTTATTTAGTTGGATACCCTTACATTTTTGAAAGTTTAGTAAATTCTCCTTATAGATCTCGACGAGCCGAGCAACTTTGGTCCTCTTGGCCAACCTCGTATCTCTTACCGTTTGGCCGGATTAATTCGTTAAAGTTTTGAAAAATTTTGAAATTTAATAATTTTAACTTTTTGCATTTTTTCCTTATAGAACTCGACAAGGCGAGCAACTTTGGTCCTCTTGAAAAATCTCGTATCTCTTACCGTTTGGCCGTTCTAATTCGTTGAAGTTTTGAAAAATTTTTTAGTTTTACAAGTCAATTTTATCGGAAAAATAGCACTTTTGTCAATTATACCAATCGATACAGAAGGTCAAGAAACGCGTTTTGGCACCATAAATTTTAGATCGATTTTTGGAATTTTTGGAATTTTTTTGAAATTTTTTTAAGTCCCTAGTCTTATGAGTGGTTGAAAAAATCGGTCAAGTTACGACTATACCAATCGATTCAGAACGTCGAAAAACGCGTTTTGGCACTACAAATTTTGGACCGATTTTTGGAATTTTTGGAATTTTTTTGAAATTTTTCTAAGTCCCTAGTCTTACATTTGGTTGGAAAAACCGGTCAAGTTACGACTGTACCAATCGATTCAGAAGGTCGAGAAACGCGTTTTGGCACGACAAATTTTGGACCGATTTTTGGAATTTTTTTTGAAATTTTTGAGACCTAACCTTTCGAGACGAAACTTTAATATTCCAGACCTAACCTTTTTCCAGACCTAACCTTTTTGAGATTTAACCTTTTTTAATATTCCGCTGTTTTTCAAGATTTAACCTTTTCCAGACCTAACTCTTTTTTTTTGAGACCTAACCTTTTTTTTTAGATTCGACTTTGACCTTTGGAGACCTAACTCCCCCTCTTTGAAGTTAGGTCTCGACTTTGGGTATTTTCAATGAGGTGGTTGCGGTTTGATTGGCAGTCCTAACCGAGTTGGGTTTGGGTTGGGTTAGGTTAGGTTAGGTTAGGTTAGGTTAGGTTAGGTTAGGTTAGGTTAGGTTAGGTTAGGTTAGGTTATAGAGTTTCCCCGACTTTTTTTTTTAGTTAGTATTTATTCTGGGTTCCTTGGGTCTCCCTCAATCCCCTCCCCCAGACGGAACTCCAATCATTTAGCTCCTCTTTGCTGTGTAACTCCATTTACATTTTATCGTTATATCTTTAGGAAAGCTTTGTTTTTTTTAAGTTTAGCAATTTTTTCTTATAGATCTCGACGAGCCGAGCAACTTTGGTCCTCTCGGCCAACCTCGTATCTCTTACCGTTTGGCCGGCGCAATTTTTTGAAATTTGGAAATTTTGAATTTTGGTTTTTTTTAAATTCTGGTATTTATTCCTTATAGAACTCGACGAGAGGAGCAACTTTGATCCTTTGGGCCAACCCCGTATCTTTTACCGTTTGGCCTGTGTAACTCGATTTACGTATTTCCTTATTTTTCTTTATTTAGTTGGATACCCTTACATTTTTGAAAGTTTAGTAAATTCTCCTTATAGATCTCGACGAGCCGAGCAACTTTGGTCCTCTTGGCCAACCTCGTATCTCTTACCGTTTGGCCGGATTAATTCGTTAAAGTTTTGAAAAATTTTGAAATTTAATAATTTTAACTTTTTGCATTTTTTCCTTATAGAACTCGACAAGGCGAGCAACTTTGGTCCTCTTGAAAAATCTCGTATCTCTTACCGTTTGGCCGTTCTAATTCGTTGAAGTTTTGAAAAATTTTTTAGTTTTACAAGTCAATTTTATCGGAAAAATAGCACTTTTGTCAATTATACCAATCGATACAGAAGGTCAAGAAACGCGTTTTGGCACCATAAATTTTAGATCGATTTTTGGAATTTTTGGAATTTTTTTGAAATTTTTTTAAGTCCCTAGTCTTATGAGTGGTTGAAAAAATCGGTCAAGTTACGACTATACCAATCGATTCAGAACGTCGAAAAACGCGTTTTGGCACTACAAATTTTGGACCGATTTTTGGAATTTTTGGAATTTTTTTGAAATTTTTCTAAGTCCCTAGTCTTACATTTGGTTGGAAAAACCGGTCAAGTTACGACTGTACCAATCGATTCAGAAGGTCGAGAAACGCGTTTTGGCACGACAAATTTTGGACCGATTTTTGGAATTTTTTTTGAAATTTTTGAGACCTAACCTTTCGAGACGAAACTTTAATATTCCAGACCTAACCTTTTTCCAGACCTAACCTTTTTGAGATTTAACCTTTTTTAATATTCCGCTGTTTTTCAAGATTTAACCTTTTCCAGACCTAACTCTTTTTTTTTGAGACCTAACCTTTTTTTTTAGATTCGACTTTGACCTTTGGAGACCTAACTCCCCCTCTTTGAAGTTAGGTCTCGACTTTGGGTATTTTCAATGAGGTGGTTGCGGTTTGATTGGCAGTCCTAACCGAGTTGGGTTTGGGTTGGGTTAGGTTAGGTTAGGTTAGGTTAGGTTAGGTTAGGTTAGGTTAGGTTAGGTTAGGTTAGGTTAGGTTAGGTTAGGTTAGGTTAGGTTAGGTTAGGTTAGGTTAGGTTAGGTTAGGTTAGGTTCCCTCTCGCGGTGCGCCACCTTGTCGTGGTGAGAGGGCTCCCCTGATGGTCCTTGTGGCCCCGATCCCGGGTGGACTTGTCCGCTTGGGAGACGGGCCGCGGGCCGTCGGGGGTCTAAGAGCGCACCGTACGGCTTCGGCTGTACGTGTACGGGAGGGAGAGAAGGAAAACTCTGTAAAACCCGGTGAAGGACACACTGTCAACAAACCAAATTTATGGAAGATGCCCAAAAAGAAGAAGGATGTTACCGGCCCAGGGGTACTCGGAGCCCCAGGGCCCGGCGCGCAGGGGGGTATAGTCCCGGCCCCCCCCGCGTCGTCATCGAGCGGCGGGCATCTTGCGTTAGTGGGGGTGTCCGGAGCCTCGTGGAAGAGGCTCTGGTCCGGCGACGGGGATAACGTCGTCGAGGGGGTGGTGCGTGCGGCCCTGGTGCGGGACGCGCGCTCTCGCGATTGGGACGGCCTCGTCCAGGCGTGGGACGAGGTCTTCCTCAGGTGGCGGGCAGATGGGGGGAGCGATGCGGTCATGGTGGACCTCATCGCTCGCCTAGTCTGGGACCGAGAGGGGAGGGCCGAGCACTTCAAGGAGAAGCGTGAGGCCCTCCTTGAAAGGTGTCGGGATCTCGAGGAGGAGATCAGGGGCCTGCGCGAGTCCCATGAGAGGGAGGTCCGGGACCTGCGCGAGGCTCTTAATGGTGAGGTTGCTCGGGGTCTGCGGGAGGCTGTCGGGCAAGGGCTCCGGTCCCGGTTGGAGGGTCTTCTGACCCGGAGCCCCGAGAGAGTGAGCCGGGGCACCGGCTCCGGGCATGTGGACGTCGTTAACCGGCGAGTTGGGCCGGGGCGTCCCATGCCCGGAAAGAGGGTCTCCAGGGGGACTGATCCCGTAGTGTGGGATCCGCCCCCTGGGGTTAAGGTAGTGGACCGCTGCGTCGGCACGGACCCGGTCGGGTGCGTGGACCGTTCGGTCGGCCCCGACTGTCCGGGCGGCCGGCGCGCGGTCGACGAGAGGGATCCCGCTTTAGGGACGTCGGGGGGCGGGGGGGACACTGGCCAAAACGCACGGCCTTGTTCCCCCCAACCTCCGAGCGAGAGGGGTGGCCCCGGGTCGGGCGCCGGGAGGGCAGTCATGTGCTTCCGGTGCCTGGTCCGGGGCCACATTGGGCGTGACTGTCGGGGCCCGTATCGTGGCAATTTATGCTATCGGTGCGGGGCTCCGGGTCACGTGGCGAGGGGGTGCAGTGGGGCACTTAGGTGCCCAGTCTGCGCCGGTTCCGGGGGGGTCGCCGACCACAAGTTGGGGTCGGCGAGCTGCCCCGCCCGGCGGTCGGGAGGACGGCCGTGTAAGGGCAGTGGCGGCGAGGCGGAAATTCCGAGAGAGGAAGAGGGCCGTCGGGGGTGGGGGGTTTGCCCCCCTCCCCCCCCGGCGGCCCGGCGAGCGGGCGGGGCTGGCTCGCGCGGGGCGTGGGTGGGGGGGACTTGTCCCCCTCCCCTGTACGGGAGGGCCCGGAAGCGGGCGGACAGGGCGGGACATGGGGCTTCCGCGGGGCTGGATGAGGGCCCCGCGGGACCCGCGTTGTTGGAGGTGCTCGCCGGGATCGCGAGCAGTGTCGCGATCCTGGCGAGACGAGTGTGGGGGGGCGAGGGATGCGGCGTCACTCGTGGGCGTGGCTCCCTCGCTCTTTCCCGGCGGGTGCGCGGGAGCGGGGTCAAGTGGCCCCCTCCGCGCCCGTAGGCCGGTGTTGGTGGTGGCGCGCCGGTTCCGGGTCCCTTTCTGGGACCCCCGGGACCGGCGCGCTGGATGGGGGGATGGCCCGGGGGGGGGCTATCGGGACGGGCCGCTCGCGGCCCTCTCTCGTTCTCCCCCTCCTGAGCGGATGGTGGGGCGGGGCCCTCGCGGTGTGAGCGAGAGTCCGCGCTCGGAGGGACGGTGGAGGGGGGGGCGGAGCGACTGGCGCCTGGGCTTACGCGCCTCCTTGTGAGGGGCGGGCCCCGTGCCTTGCTCTTTGGCCCCCCTCCTCATCGAAGACGCGCCGCTTCCGGTGGCGGGGGCGGTGGCGTCACGGGATGGAACGGGCGGGGCGGTGCCGCGTCGTACTTAACGACGGCGGCGCCGCCTCGCCCGCCCCCCGGCCCGCGTCGTTTACGGACGCCGGTTGGGGTGTGAGTGGGCGGGTTTGCGGGCGAGCGCGTAGTAGTGCCGCCCGCTTACCCGCCTCCCTCCGCCCGGTCCTGGGGAGTTTGGGACCGGGCGAGAGGCATGATGCTGCGCGCCCCCCCCTCTGATTCTCTCCCCCACGTCGGGGAGCGGAGGGAGGGGTGCGCAGTCGGGGGAGGCGGCCTTCGCGACAGGTTCGGGGCGGGGACCGGGATCCCCGCTCGGCCGACCGACCCCGACGGGAGGGAAACCCGGGGGGTGGATGGCCCCCTTCGGGTTGAGGGGGGGGCGGGAGGGGGTTTTGTCCTCTTCCCGTCCCTCCACGGGATGTAGGGTTGCCTACGCAACCCTAGGGCGAGGGCTCCCCGGAAGTAATGCTACAGCAGTTCCCGGGGAGTCCGACTAAACGCCCTGACGGCCATCCGGAGTGGTTTTAGTCGGTAGGCCTGCCCGTTGCACACCGAGGGTGCGAGACCGCATAGGTCCTATTCGCACCCGAGGGGGCGGGAGTCCGACATACCCCGGGCCCTTCCCGGAGGCCCGGGGATCCATGAGGATTTCCACTCCGTCACAAAAAAAAAAAAAAAAAAAAAAAAAAAAAAAAAGGTTAGGTTAGGTTAGGTTAGGTTAGGTTAGGTTAGGTTAGGTTAGGTTAGGTTAGGTTAGGTTAGGTTAGGTTAGGTTAGGTTAGGTTAGGTTAGGTTCCCTCTCGCGGTGCGCCACCTTGTCGTGGTGAGAGGGCTCCCCTGATGGTCCTTGTGGCCCCGATCCCGGGTGGACTTGTCCGCTTGGGAGACGGGCCGCGGGCCGTCGGGGGTCTAAGAGCGCACCGTACGGCTTCGGCTGTACGTGTACGGGAGGGAGAGAAGGAAAACTCTGTAAAACCCGGTGAAGGACACACTGTCAACAAACCAAATTTATGGAAGATGCCCAAAAAGAAGAAGGATGTTACCGGCCCAGGGGTACTCGGAGCCCCAGGGCCCGGCGCGCAGGGGGGTATAGTCCCGGCCCCCCCCGCGTCGTCATCGAGCGGCGGGCATCTTGCGTTAGTGGGGGTGTCCGGAGCCTCGTGGAAGAGGCTCTGGTCCGGCGACGGGGATAACGTCGTCGAGGGGGTGGTGCGTGCGGCCCTGGTGCGGGACGCGCGCTCTCGCGATTGGGACGGCCTCGTCCAGGCGTGGGACGAGGTCTTCCTCAGGTGGCGGGCAGATGGGGGGAGCGATGCGGTCATGGTGGACCTCATCGCTCGCCTAGTCTGGGACCGAGAGGGGAGGGCCGAGCACTTCAAGGAGAAGCGTGAGGCCCTCCTTGAAAGGTGTCGGGATCTCGAGGAGGAGATCAGGGGCCTGCGCGAGTCCCATGAGAGGGAGGTCCGGGACCTGCGCGAGGCTCTTAATGGTGAGGTTGCTCGGGGTCTGCGGGAGGCTGTCGGGCAAGGGCTCCGGTCCCGGTTGGAGGGTCTTCTGACCCGGAGCCCCGAGAGAGTGAGCCGGGGCACCGGCTCCGGGCATGTGGACGTCGTTAACCGGCGAGTTGGGCCGGGGCGTCCCATGCCCGGAAAGAGGGTCTCCAGGGGGACTGATCCCGTAGTGTGGGATCCGCCCCCTGGGGTTAAGGTAGTGGACCGCTGCGTCGGCACGGACCCGGTCGGGTGCGTGGACCGTTCGGTCGGCCCCGACTGTCCGGGCGGCCGGCGCGCGGTCGACGAGAGGGATCCCGCTTTAGGGACGTCGGGGGGCGGGGGGGACACTGGCCAAAACGCACGGCCTTGTTCCCCCCAACCTCCGAGCGAGAGGGGTGGCCCCGGGTCGGGCGCCGGGAGGGCAGTCATGTGCTTCCGGTGCCTGGTCCGGGGCCACATTGGGCGTGACTGTCGGGGCCCGTATCGTGGCAATTTATGCTATCGGTGCGGGGCTCCGGGTCACGTGGCGAGGGGGTGCAGTGGGGCACTTAGGTGCCCAGTCTGCGCCGGTTCCGGGGGGGTCGCCGACCACAAGTTGGGGTCGGCGAGCTGCCCCGCCCGGCGGTCGGGAGGACGGCCGTGTAAGGGCGGTGGCGGCGAGGCGGAAATTCCGAGAGAGGAAGAGGGCCGTCGGGGGTGGGGGGTTTGCCCCCCTCCCCCCCCGGCGGCCCGGCGAGCGGGCGGGGCTGGCTCGCGCGGGGCGTGGGTGGGGGGGACTTGTCCCCCTCCCCTGTACGGGAGGGCCCGGAAGCGGGCGGACAGGGCGGGACATGGGGCTTCCGCGGGGCTGGATGAGGGCCCCGCGGGACCCGCGTTGTTGGAGGTGCTCGCCGGGATCGCGAGCAGTGTCGCGATCCTGGCGAGACGAGTGTGGGGGGGCGAGGGATGCGGCGTCACTCGTGGGCGTGGCTCCCTCGCTCTTTCCCGGCGGGTGCGCGGGAGCGGGGTCAAGTGGCCCCCTCCGCGCCCGTAGGCCGGTGTTGGTGGTGGCGCGCCGGTTCCGGGTCCCTTTCTGGGACCCCCGGGACCGGCGCGCTGGATGGGGGGATGGCCCGGGGGGGGCTATCGGGACGGGCCGCTCGCGGCCCTCTCTCGTTCTCCCCCTCCTGAGCGGATGGTGGGGCGGGGCCCTCGCGGTGTGAGCGAGAGTCCGCGCTCGGAGGGACGGTGGAGGGGGGGGCGGAGCGACTGGCGCCTGGGCTTACGCGCCTCCTTGTGAGGGGCGGGCCCCGTGCCTTGCTCTTTGGCCCCCCTCCTCATCGAAGACGCGCCGCTTCCGGTGGCGGGGGCGGTGGCGTCACGGGATGGAACGGGCGGGGCGGTGCCGCGTCGTACTTAACGACGGCGGCGCCGCCTCGCCCGCCCCCCGGCCCGCGTCGTTTACGGACGCCGGTTGGGGTGTGAGTGGGCGGGTTTGCGGGCGAGCGCGTAGTAGTGCCGCCCGCTTACCCGCCTCCCTCCGCCCGGTCCTGGGGAGTTTGGGACCGGGCGAGAGGCATGATGCTGCGCGCCCCCCCCTCTGATTCTCTCCCCCACGTCGGGGAGCGGAGGGAGGGGTGCGCAGTCGGGGGAGGCGGCCTTCGCGACAGGTTCGGGGCGGGGACCGGGATCCCCGCTCGGCCGACCGACCCCGACGGGAGGGAAACCCGGGGGGTGGATGGCCCCCTTCGGGTTGAGGGGGGGGCGGGAGGGGGTTTTGTCCTCTTCCCATCCCTCCACGGGATGTAGGGTTGCCTACGCAACCCTAGGGCGAGGGCTCCCCGGAAGTAATGCTACAGCAGTTCCCGGGGAGTCCGACTAAACGCCCTGACGGCCATCCGGAGTGGTTTTAGTCGGTAGGCCTGCCCGTTGCACACCGAGGGTGCGAGACCGCATAGGTCCTATTCGCACCCGAGGGGGCGGGAGTCCGACATACCCCGGGCCCTTCCCGGAGGCCCGGGGATCCATGAGGATTTCCACTCCGTCACAAAAAAAAAAAAAAAAAAAAAAAAAAAAAAAAAAAAAGGTTAGGTTAGGTTAGGTTAGGTTAGGTTAGGTTAGGTTAGGTTAGGTTAGGTTAGGTTAGGTTAGGTTAGGTTAGGTTAGGTTAGGTTAGGTTAGGTTAGGTTAGGTTAGGTTAGGTTAGGTTAGGTTAGGTTAGGTTAGGTTAGGTTAGGTTAGGTTAGGTTGCGCGGGCGGGCGATGCGGTGGCCGCCGTGGTCGGACGCATCGGGGCCTTGGGCCTTCGCGTCTCGGTCGATAAGACCGAGGCGATGGCCTTTGGCCCGGGGAGGGCGAGGCCCGGGTTCGTCCGGGTGGCGGGCGGCCGAGTGGAGATCGGCCGCTCCATCCGGTACCTGGGCCTGGTGTTGGACGACCGCGGGCGATACCGCGAGCACTTTGCTCGCCTCGCGCCTCGCCTGGGGAAAGCCGCGGCGGCGCTGTCGCGGCTGCTCCCCAATGTGGGGGGCCCGGGGGGGGGGACCCGACGGCTGTACGCGTCGGTGGTCCTCTCCATGGCGCTCTACGGAGCGCCAATCTGGGCCCGGGAGGGGAGAGGGGTCGACCTGGACCGGGCGATGGCCCCCCTGCGTCCGGTCGAGCGCAGGATGGCCGTTCGCCTGTCCAGGTCGTACCGTACGGTGGCGGTGGCGGCCGGCGCCGTCCTCGCGTGTGTCCCGCCCTGGGACCTGGTCGCGCGGGCTAGGGCCGACGCGTACTGGGCCCTTAGGGCGGCGAGGCTGCGCGGAGGGGGGGAGGTGACCGCGAGGGCCGTGGGTGAGGCGGGGGAGGCCGCCCGCCGGGAGATGATGGCGCGGTGGAAGCGCCGGCTCCTGGCGGGGGACCTCCGGTACGGCCGCAGAACTGTGGAGGCGGTCGGCCCGCTTCTGGATCAGTGGGTCGACGTGGCGAGGGGAAGGGTCACCTTCCATGTGGCGCAGGTGGTCTCCGGGCACGGGTGCTTCGGGGACTACCTGTGCCGCATAGGCAAAGAGGGCGGCGCTGGCTGCCACCAGTGCGGGGACGCGGCCGACTCGGCGCAGCACGCCTTGTCGGCGTGTCCCGCGCACAACGAGGCGAGGCGGGCGTTGGTGGAGACCATTCGCCCGTCGGACCTCTCCCTGGGGGCGGTCGTGCGGGTCGCGACCGCCTCCCGGGAAAATTGGAGGGCGTTCGCCTCCTTCTGCTCCGCGATCATGGAGCGGAGGGAGGCGGACGAGAGGGTAAGGAGGGGGGAGGTTAGTCCACCCTCCTCGCCCTCTGCGGATGGGCGGGGCGGTGACGAGGGTCGCCGCCGCCGCTGTCTCCGGGGGATCCCGGCGCATCTTAGAGATGCGGGGATTACCCGGAGGGGAGAGGGATGACGGTATGGGGGGGCTGCGGGGGGGACGACCGGACGCAACTAGCGTCGGGCTTCCTCCACCGTTTGCCTCCCCGCCGTCGATCGGATAGCCGGGGGGGCTCTCGCTGGAGCGAGGGCCCTTACTTGGGATGGTCGGCGGGGGGAGGAGTGGGGTGTCGGGCGCCTGGGCCCGCGTGCCTTCTTTGGGAGGGGCGGGCCTGGTGGCCCCCCCCTCCTTTCCCCGCTGAGGACGCGCCGCTCCGGTTGATGGGAGCGGTGACGTTGAGAGGCGGAACGGGCGGGGCGGCGCTGCGTCGATAGCGTCGACGACGGCGGCGCCGCCTCGCCCTCCCCCGGCCCGCGTTGTTGGAGCCCGACGCTGGCCGGGGTGTGTAGGCGGGTGGACGGGCGAGCGCGTCGTGTGATGCCGCCCGTTTGCCCGCCCCCCTCCGCCCGGTACCGGGGTGTTGGAACCGGGCGAGAGGCATGATGCTGCGCGCCCCCCCCTCTGAATCTCTCCCCCACGTCGGGGAGCGGAGGGAGGGGTGCGCAGTCGGGGTAGGCGGCCTTCGCGACAAGTTCGGGGCGGGGACCGGGATCCCCGTTCGGCTGACCGACCCCGGCGGGAGGTAGACTCGGGGGGGTAGATGGCCCCCCTCGGGTTGGGGAGGGGCGGGAGGGGGTTTTGTCCCCTTCCCGTCCCTCCACGGGAGGAAGGGTCGCCGGACCCATAAGGCGCGGGCTCCCCGGAAGTAATGCTACAGCGGTTCCCGGGGAGCTCGATAAAACGCCCAGACGGCCATCCGGAGTGGTTTTAGTCGGTAGGCCTGCCCGTTGCACTCCGAGGGTGCGAGACCGCACAGGTCCGATTCGCATCCGAGGGGGCGGGAGTCCGACATACCCCGGGTTATTCCCGGAGGCCCGGGGATCCATGAGGATTTCCACTCCGTCAAAAAAAAAAAAAAAAAATAAAAAAGGTTAGGTTAGGTTAGGTTAGGTTAGGTTAGGTTAGGTTAGGTTAGGTTAGGTTAGGTTAGGTTAGGTTAGGTTAGGTTAGGTTAGGTTAGGTTAGGTTCTCCCCTCTCGTTGTGCGCCACCTTGTCGTGGTGAGAGGGCTCTCCCGGTGGCTCTGGGCCCCGATCCTGGGCGGACTTGTCCGCTTGGGAGACGGGCCGCGGGCCGCTGGGGGTCTAAGAGCGCACGGTGCGGGGCCCGCCCGGGTCTTCGACCTGGATGGTTCCCGCACAAGAGGTGGCCAGCGACTCCTTAGGGCTCCCCGCTAGAGGGGATAAGTCCCATCGCTGGTAGGGGATGGGGACCCCGACTTCAAACCCCCGGTGAACCGGCACCGTTAGGGGAGGATTTCTATCCTCCCCCCGGTTCGGGGAGTCCCGATCCTTTGGGGGGGCCCAGGGAGAGGGAACCTGGGGGGGAGCGCCGGAGAGGGGGGGCCCTCCATTTGGAGAACCCCGCTTCCTCTCTTTGGCGCGTGGGGGGGAGGGGGTGGCGGTGGTGGGGTGTGTGGGGGGGGCTCCGCCTTTCGGGGCCCCTTCTCCTCCCTCTTCCGCCTCCCTTTCCTTTCCCCGGGGATGGGTATGTGACTGGGGAGGTCGCCGGGGCCGCCCGGACGTTTCCGGGGTCGGGGCCCGGCGACAAGGGATGGGACGGTTCCCGGGGCCGCTCGGACTTACTCCGAGGTCGGGGCCCGGGGATTGGGCCGCCGGGGCCGCTTGGGGGTAACCCGAGGTCTGGGCCTGGCGGCGACGTGGGACGGGTAACCCGTCGGGACGGCTCCTGCGTCCCCTCGAAGTCGTCCCGGCGGGTAGGCGGAGCTCCCTCTCCGTGGAGGGCATTGCCCCGCGGAGGGGGGGCGTGCCGGTCGCCACGGCGGGCAAGTCCCTGGAGGAGGCGCAGCCTCCTGGGACCCATCCGTCCGTGGGGCCCCCCGGGTGGCGCCACCCATCACGGTGCCCGGGACGTCGGAGGCCCGGGACCCCTGAAAGCCCGCGATGCCGTGGGCCTTGATGCCCCGGTCCGCGGGTCAGTAAGGGGCGGGAGCCCAGTGCCGGGGATGGTTATTCCCCCGGCCCGAGGCATATGCCGACCCCCCGGGGGAACTCGGGGCCCCGTCCCGGGGCCAATTTATTGGTCCTCGGGTGGGTGAGGGCACGCCCGGTCGGTGGAGCCGTGATGGGAAGCGGGATACTCTACATTTCTTTTCATAATGTCTTTTGTGTCGGGTAAGGGGAAGCGCTATAAGCGCAGATTAGGATTAGCGAGTGACTCCGAGTCGGAGGAGGAGTCCCACGCGGATGAGGGCCGCTCACGAAAGTTGGCCAGAGGCGAGACTGCCGCGGGAGGCAGGGAGGGAGGCGTCTCGCCAGCGCCGTCGCTGGTCTCCACGGTGGCCGAAATTTCGGACACTGTGTTGGACAGCGGCGGTGAGCCATCAGTGGGCGGGGGTGGCCCCGTCAAGGAGGGAGAGAAGGGAAAGGGGAGGGGGAGGCCAGCCACCACAGGCGATTTTGCTCAATTGGCTCGGGCCAAGGAGCGCCTGGTGGAGGCTTCCCGTAAGGAGTTGGCCCTAGAGGAAGAAAGGGCCATACTGGACCCCATGACCGGGCTTTCGGAGAAGCTCCGGAAACAGGGGTCCGGTATGATGGAAAGGTACGCGGAGGAGTACCGGAGGGCGCCGGTCAATGACCTGGCTGCTGCTATCGCGATGAGTGTCGAGGCCGTGCTTAAGTGCACTGGAATTTCCAAGGGCCTAAAAGGCAGCATCGCGAAGCAAATTAGGGAGGAGACCTGCAGGGCAGCGGCGTGTGCTACGCTGCTGTCGCTGCAGGCTCAAAAGCCGCCGGAGGAGAGGGAGGCCGATGAGATGGCCGCTCTCCGGAGAGAGTTGGAGGCCGCTCGGAAAGAGAGCGGCCAGCTCAGGGAGGAGAACCGGGCCCTCCGGGATAGGGCGGCCGAACTGCCGTCCTTGGAGCGGCGACAGGCGGCCGCTAGGTTTGGATCGCCGTCCCCGCACGGGGGGACTCGTGAGACGCGGCTCTCTCTGCCGTGCGTCGAGGGACACACGGCGATGGACATGGACCCGCCCCCTTCCCCGCCGCGGTCGGTGGGGAGAGGCGAGGGCGGGCCGGTCCTGGGCGAGGGGACCCGCGGGACGGGGGGGGGACCGGGCGGCGGGGGCGGCGGCGGGTTGGTCGCGCTCCCCCCGCTCGTGCTCCCCACGCTGGGGGGGAGGGAGAGGAGCATCCCGGACGAGGGGGCCGTGAGCGCCCAAATTGGGCGCTTGCTCGCCGGGGTGGACCTCAAAGCGGCCTTCATGGCCCGGCTGGACGCCATTTTTGGGGAGTGGCTGGCCGAGAGACCCGGGGTGGTGGCCGCAGCCGCGGGTCGGGGGGCCCGCCGGTCCGGCGGCGTCGGGGGGGGTGGGCCGTCCGCGGCTGGTCCGCTGGGCGGCCCCTCCCTCCCCGTCGCCGGCGGGACGGCTGGGGCCCCTTCTCCTCCTCCTCCCGGGGGTGAGGGCGGCGATGGGGACGGCGGCGGCAAGGGTCGCCAAAAAAAGAAGAGGAAGAAAAAGGGGGGCAGGGGACCCGGGGGCTCGGGTGCGGGCACCTCTGGTCCTGCGCCGGCGGGGGCTGCTGCGCCGGGCCCGCCGGCCGTTGGGCCGGCGGGCGCGGGCGGGGCGGCCTCCGGCGCGGGCCCCGCCCCGGTTCCTCCGGGGGGCGGCGGGGCGACTCGCTCGTATGCGAGCGTCGCCTCCGCCGCCCCCTCGGGGGCCCGGGGTGGTGCTGCCCGGCGGGGTAAGGATAAAGGTAAGGGTAAGGGCGGTGCTGCCGGGGATGGGCGGGGGGCTCCGGTGCCCTCCGCCCCCCCGGCGGCAGCCGCCGACGTGACGGTGCGACGCGCGTCGGGTGGCAAGGCGAGGAGGACGCCGGCCACCCGGGCGGTCGCCGTCACGTGCGAGGATGGGGCCTATGCGGAGACCCTGAGGGAGGCCAGGTCAAAGATAGACCTGGCGTCTCTCGGGGTCTCCGAGGTCAGGCCCAGAAGGGCGCAGACAGGGGCTCTGCTCCTGGAAGTCCCCAATAGGGACGGCCAGGACGGAGCCGACCGCCTGGCGGAGAAACTCCGCCAGGTGTTGGAAGGAAAGAAGGGTGTTAGGGTCACCCAGCCGGTCAAAATGGCCGAACTTAGGCTGGGTGGCCTGGAGGAATCGGTCACGCCCGACGAAATCAGTCGGGCGTTGGCCGACAAAGGGGGGTGTCCTGTCGGGGACATTAAGTTGGGGGAGCCCAGGAGAGCCCCGGGCGGCCTCTTCACCGTCTGGGCGCGATGCCCCTTGGCGGCGGCGAACCGGATCGCCGCCGTCGATGGGGGGCGCCTAGTGGTGGGGGGCTGGTTCCGGGTGCGGGCGGAGCTCCTGGGCGTGCGCCCTCTGCAGTGCTTTAGATGCCTGCAGAGGGGGCACGTCAGGAGCGTATGCGGTAGCAAGGAGGACAGGAGTGACACTTGCTACCGCTGCGGGGGAGCGGGGCACCGGGCGGCCGGGTGTACGGCGCCCGTAAAATGCCCCGTGTGCGCGAGGGCGGGCCGCCCGTGCGGTCACCGAGTGGGCGGTCCGCAGTGCGGCGCCCCGGTGGTCCGGGGCGGCCTGCCTCCGGCGCGGGAGGCGCGCTCGGGCGCTGCCGCGCCGGGGAACGCGGGGAGCGGCGGGCCCCCTTCCGGGGGCTCTAGCCCGGTACTGGGCGGGGCCGCTGCCGCTGTTGCTGCGGCGGCGACCGAGGGGCCTATGGAGGTGGACCCCTTGCCGGAGGGGGGCGGGGGGCCGCCCTTGCCGCAGAGGGAATCGCGGGACGACCCTAAGGGCGCGGAGGACGCCTCGTTGAGTGTCCACAATGCGCCTTAGGGTCGTCCAGGCGAACCTCAACCACGCCCGCCGTGCCCAGGACCTGTTTATGCAGCGGCTCCTGGAGCGCGGCGGGGCGGTCGGGGTGGTTGCGGAGCCGTACCGGGTCCCGCCGGGGGACCCCGTTTGGCTCCGCAATGACGGCGGCACCGTAGCGGTAACGTGGCCGCGCGGTGCTGCCGTCTCCTTTGGGATGGGGGGACAGGGGGCCTCCTATGTGTGGGCCCGGGGGGGGGAGGTGGACATCGTCGCGGTGTACCTCCCTCCCTCCTGGCCTCTTCGGCGGGTCCAGCAACAGCTGGACGAATTGGGGGCTCGCATCAGAGCCTCCCTGGGACGGCCGACCCTGGTGGCGGGGGACTTCAACGCAAAAGCCGCGTCTTGGGGTTCCCCGCACACCGATGTCAGGGGGGAGGTCGTTGAGCACTGGGCGGCGGAACTTGGCCTCGTCCTGCTCAACGTCGGCGGAGTCCCGACGTGCGTGGCGTGGAGGGGGGAGTCTATCGTGGACCTCACGTGGGCCTCCCCCTCTGCGCGTCCCTGGGTTAGGGACTGGCGCGTCGTGGACGACGTCGAAACGTTGTCGGACCACCGATACATAGAGATGGAGATCGCGGTGGGCCGGGGAAGGGCCCCGGGGGGATGGCGGGACCGGCGCCGGGACGCGCCCGGGCCGTTTAAAAGGTGGGCCGTGGGGAGGCTGGATTGCGACCGGCTCCGCGGCTTCCTCGAGGCTGGGACGTGGTCGGGCGCCGGGGGCCCTCCGCCTGGGGCGGACCGCGCGGAGTGCGGGGCGCGTGCCCTGTCGGGTCTTCTCGCCCGGGCGTGCGACTTCGCGATGCCCAGGGTGGGACGACAGGTCCGGCGGTCGGTGTACTGGTGGTCCGACGAGCTGGCCGGGCTGCGGCGGGCCGCGGTTACGGCCAGGAGAGGCTGGACGAGAGCCAGGAGGAGAAGGGGCTCCTCCCCGTCGCCCGGGCTCCTCGCCACCGTCGAGGAGGCCTGGGATGGGTACAGGGCCGCGAGGAGGCTCCTTGGCCGCGCTATAGCCGCGGCCAAAAATAGGGCCTGGGAGGAGCTCCTCCGCACCATCGACGACGATCCGTGGGGGAGACCCTATCGGATCGTCATGGGTAAGATGGTGCGGGGGAGCGGGGCCCCTCCTCCCCCGCGTGCCGGGGGAGAAGGGGACCCGATGAGGGAAATCGTGGAGGCCCTCTTCCCGGCGGATCCGGCGGAAGCCGGGCCGCCGCCGGCTGGGCGGAGCCAACGAGGGCCCCCCCCGGACGGCGAAGGGTGGAGGGTCTCCGCGAATGAGATCCGCGAGGCCATCAGGCGGCTCCGGGGTGGGGGGGTGAAAGCCCCCGGCCCGGATGGTATCCCTGGGCGGGTAATCGCCTGCTCGGGCGGCCTGCTGGAGGGCTCTCTCCGCCGGGTTTACGACGCCTGCCTGGAGGAGGGGGTTTTCCCCGGGGTGTGGAAGGAGGCGCGCCTCGTGCTCCTCCCGAAGGAGGGCAGGCCGCCCGGGGACCCCTCGAGTTACCGCCCGATTTGCCTTTTGGGCGAGCTCGGGAAGGTGCTCGAGAGGGTATTGGCCTCGCGGATCTTACGGTGCCTGGGGGCCGACGGGGCTCGTGGTTTACACGAGTCCCAGTTCGGCTTTAGGCGGGGGAGGTCCACCATCGACGCCATCGGGGAGGTGGAGTCGATGGTGGCCCGCGGCATGGAGGAGGGGGGGGGGGTTGATCGCGGTGTCCCTAGACATCAAAAACGCTTTCAACTCCCTCCCCTGGTGCCACATCAGGGGGGCACTGAGGAGGGGGGGGTGCCTCCGTACCTCCGTAGGGTGGTGCGGAGCTACCTCTCCAATAGGTGGCTGTTGGTGGGGGCGGGGCCCGGCGAGCCGGCTCGCCGGGTCCCGGTGACGCGCGGGGTCCCGCAGGGGTCGGTGTTAGGGCCGCTCTTGTGGATCCTCGCGTTCGACAGCGTCCTCAGGGTCCCCCTGCCCCCCGGTTGCCGGGTCGTGTGTTACGCGGATGACACACTAGTCCTGGCGGCTGGGGGAGAAAGATGGGAGGCGGAGGCGCGGGCGGGCGATGCGGTGGCCGCCGTGGTCGGACGCATCGGGGCCTTGGGCCTTCGCGTCTCGGTCGATAAGACCGAGGCGATGGCCTTTGGCCCGGGGAGGGCGAGGCCCGGGTTCGTCCGGGTGGCGGGCGGCCGAGTGGAGATCGGCCGCTCCATCCGGTACCTGGGCCTGGTGTTGGACGACCGCGGGCGATACCGCGAGCACTTTGCTCGCCTCGCGCCTCGCCTGGGGAAAGCCGCGGCGGCGCTGTCGCGGCTGCTCCCCAATGTGGGGGGCCCGGGGGGGGGGACCCGACGGCTGTACGCGTCGGTGGTCCTCTCCATGGCGCTCTACGGAGCGCCAATCTGGGCCCGGGAGGGGAGAGGGGTCGACCTGGACCGGGCGATGGCCCCCCTGCGTCCGGTCGAGCGCAGGATGGCCGTTCGCCTGTCCAGGTCGTACCGTACGGTGGCGGTGGCGGCCGGCGCCGTCCTCGCGTGTGTCCCGCCCTGGGACCTGGTCGCGCGGGCTAGGGCCGACGCGTACTGGGCCCTTAGGGCGGCGAGGCTGCGCGGAGGGGGGGAGGTGACCGCGAGGGCCGTGGGTGAGGCGGGGGAGGCCGCCCGCCGGGAGATGATGGCGCGGTGGAAGCGCCGGCTCCTGGCGGGGGACCTCCGGTACGGCCGCAGAACTGTGGAGGCGGTCGGCCCGCTTCTGGATCAGTGGGTCGACGTGGCGAGGGGAAGGGTCACCTTCCATGTGGCGCAGGTGGTCTCCGGGCACGGGTGCTTCGGGGACTACCTGTGCCGCATAGGCAAAGAGGGCGGCGCTGGCTGCCACCAGTGCGGGGACGCGGCCGACTCGGCGCAGCACGCCTTGTCGGCGTGTCCCGCGCACAACGAGGCGAGGCGGGCGTTGGTGGAGACCATTCGCCCGTCGGACCTCTCCCTGGGGGCGGTCGTGCGGGTCGCGACCGCCTCCCGGGAAAATTGGAGGGCGTTCTCCTCCTTCTGCTCCGCGATCATGGAGCGGAGGGAGGCGGACGAGAGGGTAAGGAGGGGGGAGGTTAGTCCACCCTCCTCGCCCTCTGCGGATGGGCGGGGCGGTGACGAGGGTCGCCGCCGCCGCTGTCTCCGGGGGATCCCGGCGCATCTTAGAGATGCGGGGATTACCCGGAGGGGAGAGGGATGACGGTATGGGGGGGCTGCGGGGGGGACGACCGGACGCAACTAGCGTCGGGCTTCCTCCATCGTTTGCCTCCCCGCCGTCGATCGGATAGCCGGGGGGGCTCTCGCTGGAGCGAGGGCCCTTACTTGGGATGGTCGGCGGGGGGAGGAGTGGGGTGTCGGGCGCCTGGGCCCGCGTGCCTTCTTTGGGAGGGGCGGGCCTGGTGGCCCCCCCCCTCCTTTCCCCGCTGAGGACGCGCCGCTCCGGTTGATGGGAGCGGTGACGTTGAGAGGCGGAACGGGCGGGGCGGCGCTGCGTCGATAGCGTCGACGACGGCGGCGCCGCCTCGCCCTCCCCCGGCCCGCGTTGTTGGAGCCCGACGCTGGCCGGGGTGTGTAGGCGGGTGGACGGGCGAGCGCGTCGTGTGATGCCGCCCGTTTGCCCGCCCCCCTCCGCCCGGTACCGGGGTGTTGGAACCGGGCGAGAGGCATGATGCTGCGCGCCCCCCCCTCTGAATCTCTCCCCCACGTCGGGGAGCGGAGGGAGGGGTGCGCAGTCGGGGTAGGCGGCCTTCGCGACAAGTTCGGGGCGGGGACCGGGATCCCCGTTCGGCTGACCGACCCCGGCGGGAGGTAGACTCGGGGGGTAGATGGCCCCCCTCGGGTTGGGGAGGGGCGGGAGGGGGTTTTGTCCCCTTCCCGTCCCTCCACGGGAGGAAGGGTCGCCGGACCCATAAGGCGCGGGCTCCCCGGAAGTAATGCTACAGCGGTTCCCGGGGAGCTCGATAAAACGCCCAGACGGCCATCCGGAGTGGTTTTAGTCGGTAGGCCTGCCCGTTGCACTCCGAGGGTGCGAGACCGCACAGGTCCGATTCGCATCCGAGGGGGCGGGAGTCCGACATACCCCGGGTTATTCCCGGAGGCCCGGGGATCCATGAGGATTTCCACTCCGTCAAAAAAAAAAAAAAAAAAAAAAAAAAAGGTTAGGTTAGGTTAGGTTAGGTTAGGTAGGTTAGGTTAGGTTAGGTTAGGTTAGGTTAGGTTAGGTTAGGTTAGGTTAGGTTAGGTTAGTTAGGTTAGGTAGGTTAGGTTAGGTTAGGTTAGGTTAGGTTAGGTTAGGTTAGGTTAGGTTGGGCGGCCTCTTCACCGTCTGGGCGCGATGCCCCTTGGCGGCGGCGAACGGATCGCCGCCGTCGATGGGGGGCGCCTAGTGGTGGGGGGTGGTTCCGGGTGCGGGCGGAGCTCCTGGGCGTGCGCCCTCTGCAGTGCTTTAGATGCCTGCAGAGGGGCACGTCAGGAGCGTATGCGGTAGCAAGGAGGACAGGAGTGACACTTGCTACCGCTGCGGGGGAGCGGGGCACCGGGCGGCCGGGTGTACGGCGCCCGTAAAATGCCCCGTGTGCGCGAGGGCGGGCCGCCCGTGCGGTCACCGAGTGGGCGGTCCGCAGGTGCGGCGCCCGGTGGTCCGGGGCGGCCTGCTCCGGCGCGGGAGGCGCGCTCGGGCGCTGCCGCGCCGGGGAACGCGGGGAGCGGCGGGCCCCTTCCGGGGGCTCTAGCCCGGTACTGGGCGGGGCCGCTGCCGCTGTTGCTGCGGCGGCGACCGAGGGGCCTAGGAGGTGGACCCCTTGCCGGAGGGGGGCGGGGGGCCGCCCTTGCCCGCAGAGGGAATCGCGGGACGACCCTAAGGGCGCGGAGGACGCCTCGTTGAGTGTCCACAATGCGCCTTAGGGTCGTCCAGGCGAACTCAACCACGCCCGCCGTGCCCAGGACCTGTTTATGCAGCGGCTCCTGGAGCGCGGCGGGGCGGTCGGGGTGGTGCGGAGCCGTAACGGGTCCGCCGGGGGACCGTTTGGCTCCGCAATGACGGCGGCACCGTAGCGGTAACGTGGCCGCGCGGTGCTGCCGTCTCTTTGGGATGGGGGGACAGGGGGCCTCTATGTGTGGGCCCGGGGGGGGGAGGTGGACATCGTCGCGGTGTTACCTCCCTCCCTCCTGGCCTCTGCGCGGTCCAGCAACAGCTGGACGAATTGGGGGCTCGCATCAGAGCCTCCGGGACGGCCGACCCTGGTGGCGGGGGACTTCAACGCAAAAGCGCGTCTTGGGGTTCCCCGCACACCGATGTCAGGGGGAGGTCGTTGAGCACTGGGCGGCGGAACTTGGCCTCGTCCTGCTCAACGTCGGCGGAGTCCCGACGTGCGTGGGTGGAGGGGGGAGTCTATGTGGACCTCACGTGGGCCTCCCCCTCTGCGCGCCTGGGTTAGGGACTGGCGCGTCGTGGACGACGTCGAAACGTTGTCGGACCACCGATACATAGAGATGGAGATCGCGGTGGGCCGGGGAAGGGCCCCGGGGGGATGGCGGGACCGGCGCCGGGACGCGCCCGGGCCGTTTAAAGGTGGGCCGTGGGGAGGCTGGATTGCGACCGGCTCCGCGGCTTCCTCGAGTGGGACGTGGTCGGGCGCCGGGGGCCCTCCGCCTGGGGCGGACCGCGCGGAGTGCGGGGGCGCGTGCCCGTCGGGTCTTCTCGCCCGGGCGTGCGACTTCGCGATGCCCAGGGTGGGGGCGACAGGTCCGCGGGTCGGTGTACTGGTGGTCCGACGAGCTGGCCGGGCTGCGGCGGGCGCGGTTACGGCCAGGAGAGGCTGGACGAGAGCCAGGAGGAGGAGGGGCTCCTCCCCGTCGCGGGCTCCTCGCCACCGTCGAGGAGGCCTGGGATGGGTACAGGGCCGCGAGGAGGCTCCTTGGCGCGCGTATAGCCGCGGCCAAAAATAGGGCCTGGGAGGAGCTCCTCCGCCACATCGACGACGATCGTGGGGGAGACCCTCGGATCGTCATGGGTAAGATGGTGGGGGGAGCGGGGCCCCTTCCCCCGCGTGCCGGGGGAGAAGGGGACCCGTGAGGGAAATCGGAGGCCCTTCTCCGGGGATCCGGCGGAAGCCGGGCCGCCGCCGGCTGGGCGGAGCCAACGAGGGCCCCCCCGGACGGCGAAGGGTGGAGGGTCTCCGCGAATGAGATCCGCGAGGCCATCAGGCGGCTCCGGGGTGGGGGGGTGAAAGCCCCCGGCCCGGATGGTATCCCGGGCGGGTAATCGCGCTCGGGCGGCCTGCTGGAGGGCTCTCTCCGCCGGGTTTACGACGCCTGCCTGGAGGAGGGGGTTTTCCCCGGGGTGTGGAAGGAGGCGCGCCTCGTGCTCCTCCGAAGGAGGGCAGGCCGCCCGGGGACCCCTCGAGTTACGCCCGATTTGCCTTTTGGGCGAGCTCGGGAAGGTGCTCGAGAGGGTATTGGCCTCGCGGATCTTACGGTGCCTGGGGGCCGACGGGGCTCGTGGTTTACACGAGTCCCAGTTCGGCTTTAGGGGGAGGTCCACCATCGACGCCATCGGGGAGGTGGAGTCGATGGTGGCCCGCGGCATGGAGGAGGGGGGGGGGTTGATGCGGTGTCCCTAGACATCAAAAACGCTTTCAACTCCCTCCCCTGGTGCCACATCAGGGGGGCACTGAGGAGGGGGGGGGTGCCTCGTACCTCCGTAGGGTGGTGCGGAGCTACCTCTCCAATAGGGCTCCCTCTCCGTGGAGGGCATTGCCCCGCGGAGGGGGGGCGTGCCGGGTCGCCACGGCGGGCAAGTCCCTGGAGGAGGCGCAGCCTCCTGGGACCCATCCGTCCGTGGGGCCCCCGGGTGGCGCCACCCATCACGGTGCCCGGGACGTCGGAGGCCCGGGACCCCTGAAAGCCCGCGATGCCGTGGGCCTTGATGCCCCGTCCGCGGTCAGTAAGGGGCGGGAGCCCAGTGCCGGGGATGGTTATTCCCCCGGCCCGAGGCATATGCCGACCCCCGGGGGAACGCGGGGCCCCGTCCCGGGGCCAATTTATTGGTCCTCGGGTGGGTGAGGGCACGCCCGGTCGGTGGGAGCCGTGATGGGAAGCGGGATACTCTACATTTCTTTTCATAATGTCTTTTTGTGTCGGGTAGGGGAAGCGCTATAAGCGCAGATTAGGATTAGCGAGTGACTCCGAGTCGGAGGAGGAGTCCCACGCGGATGAGGGCCGCTCACGAAAGTTGGCCAGAGGCGAGACTGCCGCGGGAGGCAGGGAGGGAGGCGTCTCGCCAGCGCCGTCGCTGGTCTCCACGGTGGCCGAAATTTCGGACACTGTGTTGGACAGCGGCGGTGAGCCATCAGTGGGCGGGGGTGGCCCCGTCAAGGAGGGAGAGAAGGGAAAGGGGAGGGGGAGGCCAGCCACCACAGGCGATTTTGCTCAATTGGCTTCGGGCCAAGGAGCGCCTGGTGGAGGCTTCCCGTAAGGAGTTGGCCTAGAGGAAGAAAGGGCCATACTGGACCCCATGACCGGGCTTTCGGAGAAGCTCCGGAAACAGGGGTCCGGTATGATGGAAAGGTACGCGGAGGAGTACCGGAGGGCGCCGGTCAATGACCTGGCTGCTGCTATCGCGATGAGTGTCGAGGCCGTGCTTAAGTGCACTGGAATTTCCAAGGGCCTAAAAGGCAGCATCGCGAAGCAAATTAGGGAGGAGACCTGCAGGGCAGCGGCGTGTGCTACGCTGCTGTCGCTGCAGGCTCAAAAGCCGCCGGAGGAGAGGGAGGCCGATGAGATGGCCGCTCTCCGGAGAGAGTTGGAGGCCGCTCGGAAAGAGAGCGGCCAGCTCAGGGAGGAGAACCGGGCCCTCCGGGATAGGGCGGCCGAACTGCCGTCCTTGGAGCGGCGACAGGCGGCCGCTAGGTTTGGATCGCCGTCCCCGCACGGGGGGACTCGTGAGACGCGGCTCTCTCTGCCGTGCGTCGAGGGACACACGGCGATGGACATGGACCCGCCCCCTTCCCCCGCCGCGGTCGGTGGGGAGAGGCGAGGGCGGGCCGGTCCTGGGCGAGGGGACCCGCGGGACGGGGGGGGACCGGGCGGCGGGGGCGGCGGCGGGTTGGTCGCGCTCCCCCCGCTCGTGCTCCCCACGCTGGGGGGGAGGGAGAGGAGCATCCCGGACGAGGGGGCCGTGAGCGCCCAAATTGGGCGCTTGCTCGCCGGGGTGGACCTCAAAGCGGCCTTCATGGCCCGGCTGGACGCCATTTTTGGGGAGTGGCTGGCCGAGAGACCCGGGGTGGTGGCCGCAGCCGCGGGTCGGGGGGCCCGCCGGTCCGGCGGCGTCGGGGGGGGTGGGCCGTCCGCGGCTGGTCCGCTGGGCGGCCCCTCCCTCCCCGTCGCCGGCGGGACGGCTGGGGCCCCTTCTCCTCCTCCTCCCGGGGGTGAGGGCGGCGATGGGGACGGCGGCGGCAAGGGTCGCCAAAAAAAGAAGAGGAAGAAAAAGGGGGCAGGGGACCCGGGGGCTCGGGTGCGGGCACCTCTGGTCCTGCGCCGGCGGGGGCTGCTGCGCCGGGCCCGCCGGCCGTTGGGCCGGCGGGCGCGGGCGGGGCGGCCTCCGGCGCGGGCCCCGCCCCGGTTCCTCCGGGGGGCGGCGGGGCGACTCGCTCGTATGCGAGCGTCGCCTCCGCCGCCCCCTCGGGGGCCCGGGGTGGTGCTGCCCGGCGGGGTAAGGATAAAGGTAAGGGTAAGGGCGGTGCTGCCGGGGATGGGCGGGGGGCTCCGGTGCCCTCCGCCCCCCCGGCGGCAGCCGCCGACGTGACGGTGCGACGCGCGTCGGGTGGCAAGGCGAGGAGGACGCCGGCCACCCGGGCGGTCGCCGTCACGTGCGAGGATGGGGCCTATGCGGAGACCCTGAGGGAGGCCAGGTCAAAGATAGACCTGGCGTCTCTCGGGGTCTCCGAGGTCAGGCCCAGAAGGGCGCAGACAGGGGCTCTGCTCCTGGAAGTCCCCAATAGGGACGGCCAGGACGGAGCCGACCGCCTGGCGGAGAAACTCCGCCAGGTGTTGGAAGGAAAGAAGGGTGTTAGGGTCACCCAGCCGGTCAAAATGGCCGAACTTAGGCTGGGTGGCCTGGAGGAATCGGTCACGCCCGACGAAATCAGTCGGGCGTTGGCCGACAAAGGGGGGTGTCCTGTCGGGGACATTAAGTTGGGGGAGCCCAGGAGAGCCCCGGGCGGCCTCTTCACCGTCTGGGCGCGATGCCCCTTGGCGGCGGCGAACCGGATCGCCGCCGTCGATGGGGGGCGCCTAGTGGTGGGGGGCTGGTTCCGGGTGCGGGCGGAGCTCCTGGGCGTGCGCCCTCTGCAGTGCTTTAGATGCCTGCAGAGGGGGCACGTCAGGAGCGTATGCGGTAGCAAGGAGGACAGGAGTGACACTTGCTACCGCTGCGGGGGAGCGGGGCACCGGGCGGCCGGGTGTACGGCGCCCGTAAAATGCCCCGTGTGCGCGAGGGCGGGCCGCCCGTGCGGTCACCGAGTGGGCGGTCCGCAGTGCGGCGCCCCGGTGGTCCGGGGCGGCCTGCCTCCGGCGCGGGAGGCGCGCTCGGGCGCTGCCGCGCCGGGGAACGCGGGGAGCGGCGGGCCCCCTTCCGGGGGCTCTAGCCCGGTACTGGGCGGGGCCGCTGCCGCTGTTGCTGCGGCGGCGACCGAGGGGCCTATGGAGGTGGACCCCTTGCCGGAGGGGGGCGGGGGGCCGCCCTTGCCGCAGAGGGAATCGCGGGACGACCCTAAGGGCGCGGAGGACGCCTCGTTGAGTGTCCACAATGCGCCTTAGGGTCGTCCAGGCGAACCTCAACCACGCCCGCCGTGCCCAGGACCTGTTTATGCAGCGGCTCCTGGAGCGCGGCGGGGCGGTCGGGGTGGTTGCGGAGCCGTACCGGGTCCCGCCGGGGGACCCCGTTTGGCTCCGCAATGACGGCGGCACCGTAGCGGTAACGTGGCCGCGCGGTGCTGCCGTCTCCTTTGGGATGGGGGGACAGGGGGCCTCCTATGTGTGGGCCCGGGGGGGGGAGGTGGACATCGTCGCGGTGTACCTCCCTCCCTCCTGGCCTCTTCGGCGGGTCCAGCAACAGCTGGACGAATTGGGGGCTCGCATCAGAGCCTCCCTGGGACGGCCGACCCTGGTGGCGGGGGACTTCAACGCAAAAGCCGCGTCTTGGGGTTCCCCGCACACCGATGTCAGGGGGGAGGTCGTTGAGCACTGGGCGGCGGAACTTGGCCTCGTCCTGCTCAACGTCGGCGGAGTCCCGACGTGCGTGGCGTGGAGGGGGGAGTCTATCGTGGACCTCACGTGGGCCTCCCCCTCTGCGCGTCCCTGGGTTAGGGACTGGCGCGTCGTGGACGACGTCGAAACGTTGTCGGACCACCGATACATAGAGATGGAGATCGCGGTGGGCCGGGGAAGGGCCCCGGGGGGATGGCGGGACCGGCGCCGGGACGCGCCCGGGCCGTTTAAAAGGTGGGCCGTGGGGAGGCTGGATTGCGACCGGCTCCGCGGCTTCCTCGAGGCTGGGACGTGGTCGGGCGCCGGGGGCCCTCCGCCTGGGGCGGACCGCGCGGAGTGCGGGGCGCGTGCCCTGTCGGGTCTTCTCGCCCGGGCGTGCGACTTCGCGATGCCCAGGGTGGGACGACAGGTCCGGCGGTCGGTGTACTGGTGGTCCGACGAGCTGGCCGGGCTGCGGCGGGCCGCGGTTACGGCCAGGAGAGGCTGGACGAGAGCCAGGAGGAGAAGGGGCTCCTCCCCGTCGCCCGGGCTCCTCGCCACCGTCGAGGAGGCCTGGGATGGGTACAGGGCCGCGAGGAGGCTCCTTGGCCGCGCTATAGCCGCGGCCAAAAATAGGGCCTGGGAGGAGCTCCTCCGCACCATCGACGACGATCCGTGGGGGAGACCCTATCGGATCGTCATGGGTAAGATGGTGCGGGGGAGCGGGGCCCCTCCTCCCCCGCGTGCCGGGGGAGAAGGGGACCCGATGAGGGAAATCGTGGAGGCCCTCTTCCCGGCGGATCCGGCGGAAGCCGGGCCGCCGCCGGCTGGGCGGAGCCAACGAGGGCCCCCCCCGGACGGCGAAGGGTGGAGGGTCTCCGCGAATGAGATCCGCGAGGCCATCAGGCGGCTCCGGGGTGGGGGGGTGAAAGCCCCCGGCCCGGATGGTATCCCTGGGCGGGTAATCGCCTGCTCGGGCGGCCTGCTGGAGGGCTCTCTCCGCCGGGTTTACGACGCCTGCCTGGAGGAGGGGGTTTTCCCCGGGGTGTGGAAGGAGGCGCGCCTCGTGCTCCTCCCGAAGGAGGGCAGGCCGCCCGGGGACCCCTCGAGTTACCGCCCGATTTGCCTTTTGGGCGAGCTCGGGAAGGTGCTCGAGAGGGTATTGGCCTCGCGGATCTTACGGTGCCTGGGGGCCGACGGGGCTCGTGGTTTACACGAGTCCCAGTTCGGCTTTAGGCGGGGGAGGTCCACCATCGACGCCATCGGGGAGGTGGAGTCGATGGTGGCCCGCGGCATGGAGGAGGGGGGGGGGTTGATCGCGGTGTCCCTAGACATCAAAAACGCTTTCAACTCCCTCCCCTGGTGCCACATCAGGGGGGCACTGAGGAGGGGGGGGGTGCCTCCGTACCTCCGTAGGGTGGTGCGGAGCTACCTCTCCAATAGGTGGCTGTTGGTGGGGGCGGGGCCCGGCGAGCCGGCTCGCCGGGTCCCGGTGACGCGCGGGGTCCCGCAGGGGTCGGTGTTAGGGCCGCTCTTGTGGATCCTCGCGTTCGACAGCGTCCTCAGGGTCCCCCTGCCCCCCGGTTGCCGGGTCGTGTGTTACGCGGATGACACACTAGTCCTGGCGGCTGGGGGAGAAAGATGGGAGGCGGAGGCGCGGGCGGGCGATGCGGTGGCCGCCGTGGTCGGACGCATCGGGGCCTTGGGCCTTCGCGTCTCGGTCGATAAGACCGAGGCGATGGCCTTTGGCCCGGGGAGGGCGAGGCCCGGGTTCGTCCGGGTGGCGGGCGGCCGAGTGGAGATCGGCCGCTCCATCCGGTACCTGGGCCTGGTGTTGGACGACCGCGGGCGATACCGCGAGCACTTTGCTCGCCTCGCGCCTCGCCTGGGGAAAGCCGCGGCGGCGCTGTCGCGGCTGCTCCCCAATGTGGGGGGCCCGGGGGGGGGGACCCGACGGCTGTACGCGTCGGTGGTCCTCTCCATGGCGCTCTACGGAGCGCCAATCTGGGCCCGGGAGGGGAGAGGGGTCGACCTGGACCGGGCGATGGCCCCCCTGCGTCCGGTCGAGCGCAGGATGGCCGTTCGCCTGTCCAGGTCGTACCGTACGGTGGCGGTGGCGGCCGGCGCCGTCCTCGCGTGTGTCCCGCCCTGGGACCTGGTCGCGCGGGCTAGGGCCGACGCGTACTGGGCCCTTAGGGCGGCGAGGCTGCGCGGAGGGGGGGAGGTGACCGCGAGGGCCGTGGGTGAGGCGGGGGAGGCCGCCCGCCGGGAGATGATGGCGCGGTGGAAGCGCCGGCTCCTGGCGGGGGACCTCCGGTACGGCCGCAGAACTGTGGAGGCGGTCGGCCCGCTTCTGGATCAGTGGGTCGACGTGGCGAGGGGAAGGGTCACCTTCCATGTGGCGCAGGTGGTCTCCGGGCACGGGTGCTTCGGGGACTACCTGTGCCGCATAGGCAAAGAGGGCGGCGCTGGCTGCCACCAGTGCGGGGACGCGGCCGACTCGGCGCAGCACGCCTTGTCGGCGTGTCCCGCGCACAACGAGGCGAGGCGGGCGTTGGTGGAGACCATTCGCCCGTCGGACCTCTCCCTGGGGGCGGTCGTGCGGGTCGCGACCGCCTCCCGGGAAAATTGGAGGGCGTTCTCCTCCTTCTGCTCCGCGATCATGGAGCGGAGGGAGGCGGACGAGAGGGTAAGGAGGGGGGAGGTTAGTCCACCCTCCTCGCCCTCTGCGGATGGGCGGGGCGGTGACGAGGGTCGCCGCCGCCGCTGTCTCCGGGGGATCCCGGCGCATCTTAGAGATGCGGGGATTACCCGGAGGGGAGAGGGATGACGGTATGGGGGGGCTGCGGGGGGGACGACCGGACGCAACTAGCGTCGGGCTTCCTCCATCGTTTGCCTCCCCGCCGTCGATCGGATAGCCGGGGGGGCTCTCGCTGGAGCGAGGGCCCTTACTTGGGATGGTCGGCGGGGGGAGGAGTGGGGTGTCGGGCGCCTGGGCCCGCGTGCCTTCTTTGGGAGGGGCGGGCCTGGTGGCCCCCCCCCTCCTTTCCCCGCTGAGGACGCGCCGCTCCGGTTGATGGGAGCGGTGACGTTGAGAGGCGGAACGGGCGGGGCGGCGCTGCGTCGATAGCGTCGACGACGGCGGCGCCGCCTCGCCCTCCCCCGGCCCGCGTTGTTGGAGCCCGACGCTGGCCGGGGTGTGTAGGCGGGTGGACGGGCGAGCGCGTCGTGTGATGCCGCCCGTTTGCCCGCCCCCCTCCGCCCGGTACCGGGGTGTTGGAACCGGGCGAGAGGCATGATGCTGCGCGCCCCCCCCTCTGAATCTCTCCCCCACGTCGGGGAGCGGAGGGAGGGGTGCGCAGTCGGGGTAGGCGGCCTTCGCGACAAGTTCGGGGCGGGGACCGGGATCCCCGTTCGGCTGACCGACCCCGGCGGGAGGTAGACTCGGGGGGTAGATGGCCCCCCTCGGGTTGGGGAGGGGCGGGAGGGGGTTTTGTCCCCTTCCCGTCCCTCCACGGGAGGAAGGGTCGCCGGACCCATAAGGCGCGGGCTCCCCGGAAGTAATGCTACAGCGGTTCCCGGGGAGCTCGATAAAACGCCCAGACGGCCATCCGGAGTGGTTTTAGTCGGTAGGCCTGCCCGTTGCACTCCGAGGGTGCGAGACCGCACAGGTCCGATTCGCATCCGAGGGGGCGGGAGTCCGACATACCCCGGGTTATTCCCGGAGGCCCGGGGATCCATGAGGATTTCCACTCCGTCAAAAAAAAAAAAAAAAAAAAAAAAAAAAAAAAAAAAAAAAAGGTTAGGTTAGGTTCCCTCTCGCGGTGCGCCACCTTGTCGTGGTGAGAGGGCTCCCCTGATGGTCCTTGTGGCCCCGATCCCGGGTGGACTTGTCCGCTTGGGAGACGGGCCGCGGGCCGTCGGGGGTCTAAGAGCGCACCGTACGGCTTCGGCTGTACGTGTACGGGAGGGAGAGAAGGAAAACTCTGTAAAACCCGGTGAAGGACACACTGTCAACAAACCAAATTTATGGAAGATGCCCAAAAAGAAGAAGGATGTTACCGGCCCAGGGGTACTCGGAGCCCCAGGGCCCGGCGCGCAGGGGGGTATAGTCCCGGCCCCCCCCGCGTCGTCATCGAGCGGCGGGCATCTTGCGTTAGTGGGGGTGTCCGGAGCCTCGTGGAAGAGGCTCTGGTCCGGCGACGGGGATAACGTCGTCGAGGGGGTGGTGCGTGCGGCCCTGGTGCGGGACGCGCGCTCTCGCGATTGGGACGGCCTCGTCCAGGCGTGGGACGAGGTCTTCCTCAGGTGGCGGGCAGATGGGGGGAGCGATGCGGTCATGGTGGACCTCATCGCTCGCCTAGTCTGGGACCGAGAGGGGAGGGCCGAGCACTTCAAGGAGAAGCGTGAGGCCCTCCTTGAAAGGTGTCGGGATCTCGAGGAGGAGATCAGGGGCCTGCGCGAGTCCCATGAGAGGGAGGTCCGGGACCTGCGCGAGGCTCTTAATGGTGAGGTTGCTCGGGGTCTGCGGGAGGCTGTCGGGCAAGGGCTCCGGTCCCGGTTGGAGGGTCTTCTGACCCGGAGCCCCGAGAGAGTGAGCCGGGGCACCGGCTCCGGGCATGTGGACGTCGTTAACCGGCGAGTTGGGCCGGGGCGTCCCATGCCCGGAAAGAGGGTCTCCAGGGGGACTGATCCCGTAGTGTGGGATCCGCCCCCTGGGGTTAAGGTAGTGGACCGCTGCGTCGGCACGGACCCGGTCGGGTGCGTGGACCGTTCGGTCGGCCCCGACTGTCCGGGCGGCCGGCGCGCGGTCGACGAGAGGGATCCCGCTTTAGGGACGTCGGGGGGCGGGGGGGGACACTGGCCAAAACGCACGGCCTTGTTCCCCCCAACCTCCGAGCGAGAGGGGTGGCCCCGGGTCGGGCGCCGGGAGGGCAGTCATGTGCTTCCGGTGCCTGGTCCGGGGCCACATTGGGCGTGACTGTCGGGGCCCGTATCGTGGCAATTTATGCTATCGGTGCGGGGCTCCGGGTCACGTGGCGAGGGGGTGCAGTGGGGCACTTAGGTGCCCAGTCTGCGCCGGTTCCGGGGGGGTCGCCGACCACAAGTTGGGGTCGGCGAGCTGCCCCGCCCGGCGGTCGGGAGGACGGCCGTGTAAGGGCGGTGGCGGCGAGGCGGAAATTCCGAGAGAGGAAGAGGGCCGTCGGGGGTGGGGGGTTTGCCCCCCTCCCCCCCCGGCGGCCCGGCGAGCGGGCGGGGCTGGCTCGCGCGGGGCGTGGGTGGGGGGGACTTGTCCCCCTCCCCTGTACGGGAGGGCCCGGAAGCGGGCGGACAGGGCGGGACATGGGGCTTCCGCGGGGCTGGATGAGGGCCCCGCGGGACCCGCGTTGTTGGAGGTGCTCGCCGGGATCGCGAGCAGTGTCGCGATCCTGGCGAGACGAGTGTGGGGGGGCGAGGGATGCGGCGTCACTCGTGGGCGTGGCTCCCTCGCTCTTTCCCGGCGGGTGCGCGGGAGCGGGGTCAAGTGGCCCCCTCCGCGCCCGTAGGCCGGTGTTGGTGGTGGCGCGCCGGTTCCGGGTCCCTTTCTGGGACCCCCGGGACCGGCGCGCTGGATGGGGGGATGGCCCGGGGGGGGCTATCGGGACGGGCCGCTCGCGGCCCTCTCTCGTTCTCCCCCTCCTGAGCGGATGGTGGGGCGGGGCCCTCGCGGTGTGAGCGAGAGTCCGCGCTCGGAGGGACGGTGGAGGGGGGGGCGGAGCGACTGGCGCCTGGGCTTACGCGCCTCCTTGTGAGGGGCGGGCCCCGTGCCTTGCTCTTTGGCCCCCCTCCTCATCGAAGACGCGCCGCTTCCGGTGGCGGGGGCGGTGGCGTCACGGGATGGAACGGGCGGGGCGGTGCCGCGTCGTACTTAACGACGGCGGCGCCGCCTCGCCCGCCCCCCGGCCCGCGTCGTTTACGGACGCCGGTTGGGGTGTGAGTGGGCGGGTTTGCGGGCGAGCGCGTAGTAGTGCCGCCCGCTTACCCGCCTCCCTCCGCCCGGTCCTGGGGAGTTTGGGACCGGGCGAGAGGCATGATGCTGCGCGCCCCCCCCTCTGATTCTCTCCCCCACGTCGGGGAGCGGAGGGAGGGGTGCGCAGTCGGGGGAGGCGGCCTTCGCGACAGGTTCGGGGCGGGGACCGGGATCCCCGCTCGGCCGACCGACCCCGACGGGAGGGAAACCCGGGGGGTGGATGGCCCCCTTCGGGTTGAGGGGGGGGCGGGAGGGGGTTTTGTCCTCTTCCCGTCCCTCCACGGGATGTAGGGTTGCCTACGCAACCCTAGGGCGAGGGCTCCCCGGAAGTAATGCTACAGCAGTTCCCGGGGAGTCCGACTAAACGCCCTGACGGCCATCCGGAGTGGTTTTAGTCGGTAGGCCTGCCCGTTGCACACCGAGGGTGCGAGACCGCATAGGTCCTATTCGCACCCGAGGGGGCGGGAGTCCGACATACCCCGGGCCCTTCCCGGAGGCCCGGGGATCCATGAGGATTTCCACTCCGTCACAAAAAAAAAAAAAAAAAAAAAAAAAAAAAAAAAGGTTAGGTTAGGTTAGGTTCCCTCTCGCGGTGCGCCACCTTGTCGTGGTGAGAGGGCTCCCCTGATGGTCCTTGTGGCCTTGATCCCGGGTGGACTTGTCCGCTTGGGAGACGGGCCGCGGGCCGTCGGGGGTCTAAGAGCGCACCGTACGGCCTCGGCTGTACGTGTACGGGAGGGAGAGAAGGAAAACTCTGTAAAACCCGGTGAAGGACACACTGTCAACAAACCAAATTTATGGAAGATGCCCAAAAAGAAGAAGGATGTTACCGGCCCAGGGGTACTCGGAGCCCCAGGGCCCGGCGCGCAGGGGGGTATAGTCCCGGCCCCCCCCGCGTCGTCATCGAGCGGCGGGCATCTTGCGTTAGTGGGGGTGTCCGGAGCCTCGTGGAAGAGGCTCTGGTCCGGCGACGGGGATAACGTCGTCGAGGGGGTGGTGCGTGCGGCCCTGGTGCGGGACGCGCGCTCTCGCGATTGGGACGGCCTCGTCCAGGCGTGGGACGAGGTCTTCCTCAGGTGGCGGGCAGATGGGGGGAGCGATGCGGTCATGGTGGACCTCATCGCTCGCCTAGTCTGGGACCGAGAGGGGAGGGCCGAGCACTTCAAGGAGAAGCGTGAGGCCCTCCTTGAAAGGTGTCGGGATCTCGAGGAGGAGATCAGGGGCCTGCGCGAGTCCCATGAGAGGGAGGTCCGGGACCTGCGCGAGGCCCTTAATGGTGAGGTTGCTCGGGGTCTGCGGGAGGCTGTCGGGCAAGGGCTCCGGTCCCGGTTGGAGGGTCTTCTGACCCGGAGCCCCGAGAGAGTGAGCCGGGGCACCGGCTCTGGGCATGTGGACGTCGTTAACCGGCGAGTTGGGCCGGGGCGTCCCATGCCCGGAAAGAGGGTCTCCAGGGGGACTGATCCCGTAGTGTGGGATCCGCCCCCTGGGGTTAAGGTAGTGGACCGCTGCGTCGGCACGGACCCGGTCGGGTGCGTGGACCGTTCGGTCGGCCCCGACTGTCCGGGCGGCCGGCGCGCGGTCGACGAGAGGGATCCCGCTTTAGGGACGTCGGGGGGCGGGGGGGGACACTGGCCAAAACGCACGGCCTTGTTCCCCCCAACCTCCGAGCGAGAGGGGTGGCCCCGGGTCGGGCGCCGGGAGGGCAGTCATGTGCTTCCGGTGCCTGGTCCGGGGCCACATTGGGCGTGACTGTCGGGGCCCGTATCGTGGCAATTTATGCTATCGGTGCGGGGCTCCGGGTCACGTGGCGAGGGGGTGCAGTGGGGCACTTAGGTGCCCAGTCTGCGCCGGTTCCGGGGGGGTCGCCGACCACAAGTTGGGGTCGGCGAGCTGCCCCGCCCGGCGGTCGGGAGGACGGCCGTGTAAGGGCAGTGGCGGCGAGGCGGAAATTCCGAGAGAGGAAGAGGGCCGTCGGGGGTGGGGGGTTTGCCCCCCTCCCCCCCCGGCGGCCCGGCGAGCAGGCGGGGCTGGCTCGCGCGGGGCGTGGGTGGGGGGGACTTGTCCCCCTCCCCTGTACGGGAGGGCCCGGAAGCGGGCGGACAGGGCGGGACATGGGGCTTCCGCGGGGCTGGATGAGGGCCCCGCGGGACCCGCGTTGTTGGAGGTGCTCGCCGGGATCGCGAGTAGTGTCGCGATCCTGGCGAGACGAGTGTGGGGGGGCGAGGGATGCGGCGCCACTCGTGGGCGTGGCTCCCTCGCTCTTTCCCGGCGGGTGCGCGGGAGCGGGGTCAAGTGGCCCCCTCCGCGCCCGTAGGCCGGTGTTGGTGGTGGCGCGCCGGTTCCGGGTCCCTTTCTGGGACCCCCGGGACCGGCGCGCTGGATTGGGGGATGGCCCGGGGGGGGGGGCTATCGGGACGGGCCGCTCGCGGCCCTCTCTCGTTTTCCCCCCTCCTGAGCGGATGGTGGGGCGGGGCCCTCGCGGTGTGAGCGAGAGTCCGCGCTTGGAGGGACGGTGGAGGGGGGGGCGGAGCGACTGGCGCCTGGGCTTACGCGCCTCCTTGTGAGGGGCGGGCCCCGTGCCTTGCTCTTTGGCCCCCCTCCTCATCGAAGACGCGCCGCTTCCGGTGGCGGGGGCGGTGGCGTCACGGGATGGAACGGGCGGGGCGGTGCCGCGTCGTACTTAACGATGGCGGCGCCGCCTCGCCCGCCCCCCGGCCCGCGTCGTTTACGGACGCCGGTTGGGGTGTGAGTGGGCGGGTTTGCGGGCGAGCGCGTAGTAGTGCCGCCCGCTTACCCGCCTCCCTCCGCCCGGTCCTGGGGAGTTTGGGACCGGGCGAGAGGCATGATGCTGCGCGCCCCCCCCTCTGATTCTCTCCCCCACGTCGGGGAGCGGAGGGAGGGGTGCGCAGTCGGGGGAGGCGGCCTTCGCGACAGGTTCGGGGCGGGGACCGGGATCCCCGCTCGGCCGACCGACCCCGACGGGAGGGAGACCCGGGGGGTGGATGGCCCCCTTCGGGTCGAGGGGGGGGCGGGAGGGGGTTCTGTCCTCTTCCCGTCCCTCCACGGGATGTAGGGTCGCCTACGCAACCCTAGGGCGAGGGCTCCCCGGAAGTAATGCTACAGCAGTTCCCGGGGAGTCCGACTAAACGCCCTGACGGCCATCCGGAGTGGTTTTAGTCGGTAGGCCTGCCCGTTGCACACCGAGGGTGCGAGACCGCATAGGTCCTATTCGCACCCGAGGGGGCGGGAGTCCGACATACCCTGGGCCCTTCCCGGAGGCCCGGGGATCCATGAGGATTTCCACTCCGTCACAAAAAAAAAAAAAAAAAAGGTTAGGTTAGGTTAGGTTAGGTTAGGTTAGGTTAGGTTAGGTTAGGTTAGGTTAGGTTAGGTTAGGTTAGGTTAGGTTAGGTTAGGTTAGGTTCCCTCTCGCGGTGCGCCACCTTGTCGTGGTGAGAGGGCTCCCCTGATGGTCCTTGTGGCCTTGATCCCGGGTGGACTTGTCCGCTTGGGAGACGGGCCGCGGGCCGTCGGGGGTCTAAGAGCGCACCGTACGGCCTCGGCTGTACGTGTACGGGAGGGAGAGAAGGAAAACTCTGTAAAACCCGGTGAAGGACACACTGTCAACAAACCAAATTTATGGAAGATGCCCAAAAAGAAGAAGGATGTTACCGGCCCAGGGGTACTCGGAGCCCCAGGGCCCGGCGCGCAGGGGGGTATAGTCCCGGCCCCCCCCGCGTCGTCATCGAGCGGCGGGCATCTTGCGTTAGTGGGGGTGTCCGGAGCCTCGTGGAAGAGGCTCTGGTCCGGCGACGGGGATAACGTCGCCGAGGGGGTGGTGCGTGCGGCCCTGGTGCGGGACGCGCGCTCTCGCGATTGGGACGGCCTCGTCCAGGCGTGGGACGAGGTCTTCCTCAGGTGGCGGGCAGATGGGGGGAGCGATGCGGTCATGGTGGACCTCATCGCTCGCCTAGTCTGGGACCGAGAGGGGAGGGCCGAGCACTTCAAGGAGAAGCGTGAGGCCCTCCTTGAAAGGTGTCGGGATCTCGAGGAGGAGATCAGGGGCCTGCGCGAGTCCCATGAGAGGGAGGTCCGGGACCTGCGCGAGGCCCTTAATGGTGAGGTTGCTCGGGGTCTGCGGGAGGCTGTCGGGCAAGGGCTCCGGTCCCGGTTGGAGGGTCTTCTGACCCGGAGCCCCGAGAGAGTGAGCCGGGGCACCGGCTCTGGGCATGTGGACGTCGTTAACCGGCGAGTTGGGCCGGGGCGTCCCATGCCCGGAAAGAGGGTCTCCAGGGGGACTGATCCCGTAGTGTGGGATCCGCCCCCTGGGGTTAAGGTAGTGGACCGCTGCGTCGGCACGGACCCGGTCGGGTGCGTGGACCGTTCGGTCGGCCCCGACTGTCCGGGCGGCCGGCGCGCGGTCGACGAGAGGGATCCCGCTTTAGGGACGTCGGGGGGCGGGGGGGACACTGGCCAAAACGCACGGCCTTGTTCCCCCCAACCTCCGAGCGAGAGGGGTGGCCCCGGGTCGGGCGCCGGGAGGGCAGTCATGTGCTTCCGGTGCCTGGTCCGGGGCCACATTGGGCGTGACTGTCGGGGCCCGTATCGTGGCAATTTATGCTATCGGTGCGGGGCTCCGGGTCACGTGGCGAGGGGGTGCAGTGGGGCACTTAGGTGCCCAGTCTGCGCCGGTTCCGGGGGGGTCGCCGACCACAAGTTGGGGTCGGCGAGCTGCCCCGCCCGGCGGTCGGGAGGACGGCCGTGTAAGGGCAGTGGCGGCGAGGCGGAAATTCCGAGAGAGGAAGAGGGCCGTCGGGGGTGGGGGGTTTGCCCCCCTCCCCCCCCGGCGGCCCGGCGAGCAGGCGGGGCTGGCTCGCGCGGGGCGTGGGTGGGGGGGGACTTGTCCCCCTCCCCTGTACGGGAGGGCCCGGAAGCGGGCGGACAGGGCGGGACATGGGGCTTCCGCGGGGCTGGATGAGGGCCCCGCGGGACCCGCGTTGTTGGAGGTGCTCGCCGGGATCGCGAGTAGTGTCGCGATCCTGGCGAGACGAGTGTGGGGGGGCGAGGGATGCGGCGCCACTCGTGGGCGTGGCTCCCTCGCTCTTTCCCGGCGGGTGCGCGGGAGCGGGGTCAAGTGGCCCCCTCCGCGCCCGTAGGCCGGTGTTGGTGGTGGCGCGCCGGTTCCGGGTCCCTTTCTGGGACCCCCGGGACCGGCGCGCTGGATTGGGGGATGGCCCGGGGGGGGGGGCTATCGGGACGGGCCGCTCGCGGCCCTCTCTCGTTTTCCCCCCTCCTGAGCGGATGGTGGGGCGGGGCCCTCGCGGTGTGAGCGAGAGTCCGCGCTTGGAGGGACGGTGGAGGGGGGGGCGGAGCGACTGGCGCCTGGGCTTACGCGCCTCCTTGTGAGGGGCGGGCCCCGTGCCTTGCTCTTTGGCCCCCCTCCTCATCGAAGACGCGCCGCTTCCGGTGGCGGGGGCGGTGGCGTCACGGGATGGAACGGGCGGGGCGGTGCCGCGTCGTACTTAACGATGGCGGCGCCGCCTCGCCCGCCCCCCGGCCCGCGTCGTTTACGGACGCCGGTTGGGGTGTGAGTGGGCGGGTTTGCGGGCGAGCGCGTAGTAGTGCCGCCCGCTTACCCGCCTCCCTCCGCCCGGTCCTGGGGAGTTTGGGACCGGGCGAGAGGCATGATGCTGCGCGCCCCCCCCTCTGATTCTCTCCCCCACGTCGGGGAGCGGAGGGAGGGGTGCGCAGTCGGGGGAGGCGGCCTTCGCGACAGGTTCGGGGCGGGGACCGGGATCCCCGCTCGGCCGACCGACCCCGACGGGAGGGAGACCCGGGGGGTGGATGGCCCCCTTCGGGTCGAGGGGGGGGCGGGAGGGGGTTCTGTCCTCTTCCCGTCCCTCCACGGGATGTAGGGTCGCCTACGCAACCCTAGGGCGAGGGCTCCCCGGAAGTAATGCTACAGCAGTTCCCGGGGAGTCCGACTAAACGCCCTGACGGCCATCCGGAGTGGTTTTAGTCGGTAGGCCTGCCCGTTGCACACCGAGGGTGCGAGACCGCATAGGTCCTATTCGCACCCGAGGGGGCGGGAGTCCGACATACCCTGGGCCCTTCCCGGAGGCCCGGGGATCCATGAGGATTTCCACTCCGTCACAAAAAAAAAAAAAAAAAAAAAAAAAGGTTAGGTTAGGTTAGGTTAGGTTAGGTTAGGTTAGGTTAGGTTAGGTTAGGTTAGGTTAGGTTAGGTTAGGTTAGGTTAGGTTAGGTTAGGTTCCCTCTCGCGGTGCGCCACCTTGTCGTGGTGAGAGGGCTCCCCTGATGGTCCTTGTGGCCTTGATCCCGGGTGGACTTGTCCGCTTGGGAGACGGGCCGCGGGCCGTCGGGGGTCTAAGAGCGCACCGTACGGCCTCGGCTGTACGTGTACGGGAGGGAGAGAAGGAAAACTCTGTAAAACCCGGTGAAGGACACACTGTCAACAAACCAAATTTATGGAAGATGCCCAAAAAGAAGAAGGATGTTACCGGCCCAGGGGTACTCGGAGCCCCAGGGCCCGGCGCGCAGGGGGGTATAGTCCCGGCCCCCCCCGCGTCGTCATCGAGCGGCGGGCATCTTGCGTTAGTGGGGGTGTCCGGAGCCTCGTGGAAGAGGCTCTGGTCCGGCGACGGGGATAACGTCGTCGAGGGGGTGGTGCGTGCGGCCCTGGTGCGGGACGCGCGCTCTCGCGATTGGGACGGCCTCGTCCAGGCGTGGGACGAGGTCTTCCTCAGGTGGCGGGCAGATGGGGGGAGCGATGCGGTCATGGTGGACCTCATCGCTCGCCTAGTCTGGGACCGAGAGGGGAGGGCCGAGCACTTCAAGGAGAAGCGTGAGGCCCTCCTTGAAAGGTGTCGGGATCTCGAGGAGGAGATCAGGGGCCTGCGCGAGTCCCATGAGAGGGAGGTCCGGGACCTGCGCGAGGCCCTTAATGGTGAGGTTGCTCGGGGTCTGCGGGAGGCTGTCGGGCAAGGGCTCCGGTCCCGGTTGGAGGGTCTTCTGACCCGGAGCCCCGAGAGAGTGAGCCGGGGCACCGGCTCTGGGCATGTGGACGTCGTTAACCGGCGAGTTGGGCCGGGGCGTCCCATGCCCGGAAAGAGGGTCTCCAGGGGGACTGATCCCGTAGTGTGGGATCCGCCCCCTGGGGTTAAGGTAGTGGACCGCTGCGTCGGCACGGACCCGGTCGGGTGCGTGGACCGTTCGGTCGGCCCCGACTGTCCGGGCGGCCGGCGCGCGGTCGACGAGAGGGATCCCGCTTTAGGGACGTCGGGGGGCGGGGGGGACACTGGCCAAAACGCACGGCCTTGTTCCCCCCAACCTCCGAGCGAGAGGGGTGGCCCCGGGTCGGGCGCCGGGAGGGCAGTCATGTGCTTCCGGTGCCTGGTCCGGGGCCACATTGGGCGTGACTGTCGGGGCCCGTATCGTGGCAATTTATGCTATCGGTGCGGGGCTCCGGGTCACGTGGCGAGGGGGTGCAGTGGGGCACTTAGGTGCCCAGTCTGCGCCGGTTCCGGGGGGGTCGCCGACCACAAGTTGGGGTCGGCGAGCTGCCCCGCCCGGCGGTCGGGAGGACGGCCGTGTAAGGGCAGTGGCGGCGAGGCGGAAATTCCGAGAGAGGAAGAGGGCCGTCGGGGGTGGGGGGTTTGCCCCCCTCCCCCCCCGGCGGCCCGGCGAGCAGGCGGGGCTGGCTCGCGCGGGGCGTGGGTGGGGGGGACTTGTCCCCCTCCCCTGTACGGGAGGGCCCGGAAGCGGGCGGACAGGGCGGGACATGGGGCTTCCGCGGGGCTGGATGAGGGCCCCGCGGGACCCGCGTTGTTGGAGGTGCTCGCCGGGATCGCGAGTAGTGTCGCGATCCTGGCGAGACGAGTGTGGGGGGGCGAGGGATGCGGCGCCACTCGTGGGCGTGGCTCCCTCGCTCTTTCCCGGCGGGTGCGCGGGAGCGGGGTCAAGTGGCCCCCTCCGCGCCCGTAGGCCGGTGTTGGTGGTGGCGCGCCGGTTCCGGGTCCCTTTCTGGGACCCCCGGGACCGGCGCGCTGGATTGGGGGATGGCCCGGGGGGGGGGGGCTATCGGGACGGGCCGCTCGCGGCCCTCTCTCGTTTTCCCCCCTCCTGAGCGGATGGTGGGGCGGGGCCCTCGCGGTGTGAGCGAGAGTCCGCGCTTGGAGGGACGGTGGAGGGGGGGGCGGAGCGACTGGCGCCTGGGCTTACGCGCCTCCTTGTGAGGGGCGGGCCCCGTGCCTTGCTCTTTGGCCCCCCTCCTCATCGAAGACGCGCCGCTTCCGGTGGCGGGGGCGGTGGCGTCACGGGATGGAACGGGCGGGGCGGTGCCGCGTCGTACTTAACGATGGCGGCGCCGCCTCGCCCGCCCCCCGGCCCGCGTCGTTTACGGACGCCGGTTGGGGTGTGAGTGGGCGGGTTTGCGGGCGAGCGCGTAGTAGTGCCGCCCGCTTACCCGCCTCCCTCCGCCCGGTCCTGGGGAGTTTGGGACCGGGCGAGAGGCATGATGCTGCGCGCCCCCCCCTCTGATTCTCTCCCCCACGTCGGGGAGCGGAGGGAGGGGTGCGCAGTCGGGGGAGGCGGCCTTCGCGACAGGTTCGGGGCGGGGACCGGGATCCCCGCTCGGCCGACCGACCCCGACGGGAGGGAGACCCGGGGGGTGGATGGCCCCCTTCGGGTCGAGGGGGGGGCGGGAGGGGGTTCTGTCCTCTTCCCGTCCCTCCACGGGATGTAGGGTCGCCTACGCAACCCTAGGGCGAGGGCTCCCCGGAAGTAATGCTACAGCAGTTCCCGGGGAGTCCGACTAAACGCCCTGACGGCCATCCGGAGTGGTTTTAGTCGGTAGGCCTGCCCGTTGCACACCGAGGGTGCGAGACCGCATAGGTCCTATTCGCACCCGAGGGGGCGGGAGTCCGACATACCCTGGGCCCTTCCCGGAGGCCCGGGGATCCATGAGGATTTCCACTCCGTCACAAAAAAAAAAAAAAAAAAAAAAGGTTAGGTTAGGTTAGGTTAGGTTCCGCTCTCCGGAGAGAGTTGGAGGCCGCTCGGAAAGAGAGCGGCCAGCTCAGGGAGGAGAACCGGGCCCTCCGGGATAGGGCGGCCGAACTGCCGTCCTTGGAGCGACGACAGGCGGCCGCTAGGTTTGGATCGCCGTCCCCGCACGGGGGAACTCGTGAGACGCGGCTCTCTCTGCCGTGCGTCGAGGGACACACGGCGATGGACATGGACCCGCCCCCTTCCCCGCCGCGGTCGGTGGGGAGAGGCGAGGGCGGGCCGGTCCTGGGCGAGGGGACCCGCGGGACGGGGGGGGGACCGGGCGGCGGGGGCGGCGGCGGGTTGGTCGCGCTCCCCCCGCTCGTGCTCCCCACGCTGGGGGGGAGGGAGAGGAGCATCCCGGACGAGGGGGCCGTGAGCGCCCAAATTGGGCGCTTGCTCGCCGGGGTGGACCTCAAAGCGGCCTTCATGGCCCGGCTGGACGCCATTTTTGGGGAGTGGCTGGCCGAGAGACCCGGGGTGGTGGCCGCAGCCGCGGGTCGGGGGGCCCGCCGGTCCGGCGGCGTCGGGGGGGGTGGGCCGTCCGCGGCTGGTCCGCTGGGCGGCCCCTCCTTCCCCGTCGCCGGCGGGACGGCTGGGGCCCCTTCTCCTCCTCCTCCCGGGGGTGAGGGCGGCGATGGGGACGGCGGCGGCAAGGGTCGCCAAAAAAAGAAGAGGAAGAAAAAGGGGGGCAGGGGACCCGGGGGCTCGGGTGCGGGCACCTCTGGTCCTGCGCCGGCGGGGGTTGCTGCGCCGGGCCCGCCGGCCGTTGGGCCGGCGGGCGCGGGCGGGGCGGCCTCCGGCGCGGGCCCCGCCCCGGTTCCTCCGGGGGGCGGCGGGGCGACTCGCTCGTATGCGAGCGTCGCCTCCGCCGCCCCCTCGGGGGCCCGGGGTGGTGCTGCCCGGCGGGGTAAGGATAAAGGTAAGGGTAAGGGCGGTGCTGCCGGGGATGGGCGGGGGGCTCCGGTGCCCTCCGCCCCCCCGGCGGCAGCCGCCGACGTGACGGTGCGACGCGCGTCGGGTGGCAAGGCGAGGAGGACGCCGGCCACCCGGGCGGTCGCCGTCACGTGCGAGGATGGGGCCTATGCGGAGACCCTGAGGGAGGCCAGGTCAAAGATAGACCTGGCGTCTCTCGGGGTCTCCGAGGTCAGGCCCAGAAGGGCGCAGACAGGGGCTCTGCTCCTGGAAGTCCCCAATAGGGACGGCCAGGACGGAGCCGACCGCCTGGCGGAGAAACTCCGCCAGGTGTTGGAAGGAAAGAAGGGTGTTAGGGTCACCCAGCCGGTCAAAATGGCCGAACTTAGGCTGGGTGGCCTGGAGGAATCGGTCACGCCCGACGAAATCAGTCGGGCGTTGGCCGACAAAGGGAGGTGTCCTGTCGGGGACATTAAGTTGGGGGAGCCCAGGAGAGCCCCGGGCGGCCTCTTCACCGTCTGGGCGCGATGCCCCTTGGCGGCGGCGAACCGGATCGCCGCCGTCGATGGGGGGCGCCTAGTGGTGGGGGGCTGGTTCCGGGTGCGGGCGGAGCTCCTGGGCGTGCGCCCTCTGCAGTGCTTTAGATGCCTGCAGAGGGGGCACGTCAGGAGCGTATGCGGTAGCAAGGAGGACAGGAGTGACACTTGCTACCGCTGTGGGGGAGCGGGGCACCGGGCGGCCGGGTGTACGGCGCCCGTAAAATGCCCCGTGTGCGCGAGGGCGGGCCGCCCGTGCGGTCACCGAGTGGGCGGTCCGCAGTGCGGCGCCCCGGTGGTCCGGGGCGGCCTGCCTCCGGCGCGGGAGGCGCGCTCGGGCGCTGCCGCGCCGGGGGACGCGGGGAGCGGCGGGCCCCCTTCCGGGGGCTCTAGCCCGGTACTGGGCGGGGCCGCTGCCGCTGTTGCTGCGGCGGCGACCGAGGGGCCTATGGAGGTGGACCCCTTGCCGGAGGGGGGCGGGGGGCCGCCCCTGCCGCAGAGGGAATCGCGGGACGACCCTAAGGGCGCGGAGGACGCCTCGTTGAGTGTCCACAATGCGCCTTAGGGTCGTCCAGGCGAACCTCAACCACGCCCGCCGTGCCCAGGACCTGTTTATGCAGCGGCTCCTGGAGCGCGGCGGGGCGGTCGGGGTGGTTGCGGAGCCGTACCGGGTCCCGCCGGGGGACCCCGTTTGGCTCCGCAATGACGGCGGCACCGTAGCGGTAACGTGGCCGCGCGGTGCTGCCGTCTCCTTTGGGATGGGGGGACAGGGGGCCTCCTATGTGTGGGCCCGGGGGGGGGAGGTGGACATCGTCGCGGTGTACCTCCCTCCCTCCTGGCCTCTTCGGCGGGTCCAGCAACAGCTGGACGAATTGGGGGCTCGCATCAGAGCCTCCCTGGGACGGCCGACCCTGGTGGCGGGGGACTTCAACGCAAAAGCCGCGTCTTGGGGTTCCCCGCACACCGATGTCAGGGGGGAGGTCGTTGAGCACTGGGCGGCGGAACTTGGCCTCGTCCTGCTCAACGTCGGCGGAGTCCCGACGTGCGTGGCGTGGAGGGGGGAGTCTATCGTGGACCTCACGTGGGCCTCCCCCTCTGCGCGTCCGTGGGTTAGGGACTGGCGCGTCGTGGACGACGTCGAAACGTTGTCGGACCACCGATACATAGAGATGGAGATCGCGGTGGGCCGGGGAAGGGCCCCGGGGGGATGGCGGGACCGGCGCCGGGACGCGCCCGGGCCGTTTAAAAGGTGGGCCGTGGGGAGGCTGGATTGCGACCGGCTCCGCGGCTTCCTCGAGGCTGGGACGTGGTCGGGCGCCGGGGGCCCTCCGCCTGGGGCGGACCGCGCGGAGTGCGGGGCGCGTGCCCTGTCGGGTCTTCTCGCCCGGGCGTGCGACTTCGCGATGCCCAGGGTGGGACGACAGGTCCGGCGGTCGGTGTACTGGTGGTCCGACGAGCTGGCCGGGCTGCGGCGGGCCGCGGTTACGGCCAGGAGAGGCTGGACGAGAGCCAGGAGGAGAAGGGGCTCCTCCCCGTCGCCCGGGCTCCTCGCCACCGTCGAGGAGGCCTGGGATGGGTACAGGGCCGCGAGGAGGCTTCTTGGCCGCGCTATAGCCGCGGCCAAAAATAGGGCCTGGGAGGAGCTCCTCCGCACCATCGACGACGATCCGTGGGGGAGACCCTATCGGATCGTCATGGGTAAGATGGTGCGGGGGAGCGGGGCCCCTCCTCCCCCGCGTGCCGGGGGAGGAGGGGACCCGATGAGGGAAATCGTGGAGGCCCTCTTCCCGGCGGATCCGGCGGAAGCCGGGCCGCCGCCGGCTGGGCGGAGCCAACGAGGGCCCCCCCCGGACGGCGAAGAGTGGAGGGTCTCCGCGAATGAGATCCGCGAGGCCATCAGGCGGCTCCGGGGTGGGGGGGTGAAAGCCCCCGGCCCGGATGGTATCCCTGGGCGGGTAATCGCCTGCTCGGGTGGCCTGCTGGAGGGCTCTCTCCGCCGGGTTTACGACGCCTGCCTGGAGGAGGGGGTTTTCCCCGGGGTGTGGAAGGAGGCGCGCCTCGTGCTCCTCCCGAAGGAGGGCAGGCCGCCCGGGGACCCCTCGAGTTACCGCCCGATTTGCCTTTTGGGCGAGCTCGGGAAGGTGCTCGAGAGGGTATTGGCCTCGCGGATCTTACGGTGCCTGGGGGCCGACGGGGCTCGTGGTTTACACGAGTCCCAGTTCGGCTTTAGGCGGGGGAGGTCCACCATCGACGCCATCGGGGAGGTGGAGTCGATGGTGGCCCGCGGCATGGAGGAGGGGGGGGGGTTGATCGCGGTGTCCCTAGACATCAAAAACGCTTTCAACTCCCTCCCCTGGTGTCACATCAGGGGGGCACTGAGGAGGGGGGGGGTGCCTCCGTACCTCCGTAGGGTGGTGCGGAGCTACCTCTCCAATAGGTGGCTGTTGGTGGGGGCGGGGCCCGGCGAGCCGGCTCGCCGGGTCCCGGTGACGCGCGGGGTCCCGCAGGGGTCAGTGTTAGGGCCGCTCTTGTGGATCCTCGCGTTCGACAGCGTCCTCAGGGTCCCCCTGCCCCCCGGTTGCCGGGTCGTGTGTTACGCGGATGACACACTAGTCCTGGCGGCTGGGGGAGAAAGATGGGAGGCGGAGGCGCGGGCGGGCGATGCGGTGGCCGCCGTGGTCGGACGCATCGGGGCCTTGGGCCTTCGCGTCTCGGTCGATAAGACCGAGGCGATGGCCTTCGGCCCGGGGAGGGCGAGGCCCGGGTTCGTCCGGGTGGCGGGCGGCCGAGTGGAGATCGGCCGCTCCATCCGGTACCTGGGCCTGGTGTTGGACGACCGCGGGCGATACCGCGAGCACTTTGCTCGCCTCGCGCCTCGCCTGGGGAAAGCCGCGGCGGCGCTGTCGCGGTTGCTCCCCAATGTGGGGGGCCCGGGGGGGGGACCCGACGGCTGTACGCGTCGGTGGTCCTCTCCATGGCGCTCTACGGAGCGCCAATCTGGGCCCGGGAGGGGAGAGGGGTCGACCTGGACCGGGCGATGGCCCCCCTGCGTCCGGTCGAGCGCAGGATGGCCGTTCGCCTGTCCAGGTCGTACCGTACGGTGGCGGTGGCGGCCGGCGCCGTCCTCGCGTGTGTCCCGCCCTGGGACCTGGTCGCGCGGGCTAGGGCCGACGCGTACTGGGCCCTTAGGGCGGCGAGGCTGCGCGGAGGGGGGGAGGTGACCGCGAGGGCCGTGGGTGAGGCGAGGGAGGCCGCCCGCCGGGAGATGATGGCGCGGTGGAAGCGCCGGCTCCTGGCGGGGGACCTCCGGTACGGCCGCAGAACTGTGGAGGCGGTCGGCCCGCTTTTGGATCAGTGGGTCGACGTGGCGAGGGGAAGGGTCACCTTCCATGTGGCGCAGGTGGTCTCCGGGCACGGGTGCTTCGGGGACTACCTGTGCCGCATAGGCAAAGAAGGCGGCGCTGGCTGCCACCAGTGCGGGGACGCGGCCGACTCGGCGCAGCACGCCTTGTCGGCGTGTCCCGCGCACAACGAGGCGAGGCGGGCGTTGGTGGAGACCATTCGCCCGTCGGACCTCTCCCTGGGGGCGGTCGTGCGGGTCGCGACCGCCTCCCGGGAAAATTGGAGGGCGTTCGCCTCCTTCTGCTCCGCGATCATGGAGCGGAGGGAGGCGGACGAGAGGGTAAGGAGGGGGGAGGTTAGTCCACCCTCCTCGCCCTCTGCGGATGGGCGGGGCGGTGACGAGGGTCGCCGCCGCCGCTGTCTCCGGGGGATCCCGGCGCATCTTAGAGATGCGGGGATTACCCGGAGGGGAGAGGGATGACGGTATGGGGGGGCTGCGGGGGGGACGACCGGACGCAACTAGCGTCGGGCTTCCTCCACCGTTTGCCTCCCCGCCGTCGATCGGATAGCCGGGGGGGCTCTCGCTGGAGCGAGGGCCCTTACTTGGGATGGTCGGCGGGGGGAGGAGTGGGGTGTCGGGCGCCTGGGCCCGCGTGCCTTCTTTGGGAGGGGCGGGCCTGGTGGCCCCCCCCCTCCTTTCCCTGCTGAGGACGCGCCGCTCCGGTTGATGGGAGCGGTGACGTTGAGAGGCGGAACGGGCGGGGCGGCGCTGCGTCGATAGCGTCGACGACGGCGGCGCCGCCTCGCCCTCCCCCGGCCCGCGTTGTTGGAGCCTGACGCTGGCCGGGGTGTGTAGGCGGGTGGACGGGCGAGCGCGTCGTGTGATGCCGCCCGTTTGCCCGCCCCCCTCCGCCCGGTACCGGGGTGTTGGAACCGGGCGAGAGGCATGATGCTGCGCGCCCCCCCCTCTGAATCTCTCCCCCACGTCGGGGAGCGGAGGGAGGGGTGCGCAGTCGGGGTAGGCGGCCTTCGCGACAAGTTCGGGGCGGGGACCGGGATCCCCGTTCGGCTGACCGACCCCGGCGGGAGGTAGACTCGGGGGGTAGATGGCCCCCCTCGGGTTGGGGAGGGGCGGGAGGGGGTTTTGTCCCCTTCCCGTCCCTTCACGGGAGGAAGGGTCGCCGGACCCATAAGGCGCGGGCTCCCCGGAAGTAATGCTACAGCGGTTCCCGGGGAGCTCGATAAAACGTCCAGACGGCCATCCGGAGTGGTTTTAGTCGGTAGGCCTGCCCGTTGCACTCCGAGGGTGCGAGACCGCACAGGTCCGATTCGCATCCGAGGGGGCGGGAGTCCGACATACCCCGGGCCCTTCCCGGAGGCCCGGGGATCCATGAGGATTTCCACTCCGTCAAAAAAAAAAAAAAAAAAAAAGGTTAGGTTAGGTTAGGTTAGGTTAGGTTAGGTTAGGTTAGGTTAGGTTAGGTTAGGTTAGGTTAGGTTAGGTTAGGTTAGGTTAGGTTAGGTTAGGTTCCCTCTCGTTGTGCGCCACCTTGTCGTGGTGAGAGGGCTCTCCCGGTGGCTCTGGGCCCCGATCCTGGGCGGACTTGTCCGCTTGGGAGACGGGCCGCGGGCCGCTGGGGGTCTAAGAGCGCACGGTGCGGGGCCCGCCCGGGTCTTCGACCTGGATGGTTCCCGCACAAGAGGTGGCCAGCGACTCCTTAGGGCTCCCCGCTAGAGGGGATAAGTCCCATCGCTGGTAGGGGATGGGGACCCCGACTTCAAACCCCCGGTGAACCGGCACCGTTAGGGGAGGATTTCTATCCTCCCCCCGGTTCGGGGAGTCCCGATCCTTTGGGGGGGCCCAGGGAGAAGGAACCTGGGGGGGAGCGCCGGAGAGGGGGGGCCCTCCATTTGGAGAACCCCGCTTCCTCTCTTTGGCGCGTGGGGGGGAGGGGGTGGCGGTGGTGGGGTGTGTGGGGGGGGCTCCGCCTTTCGGGGCCCCTTCTCCTCCCTCTTCCGCCTCCCTTTCCTTTCCCCGGGGATGGGTATGTGACTGGGGAGGTCGCCGGGGCCGCCCGGACGTTTCCGGGGTCGGGGCCCGGCGACAAGGGATGGGACGGTTCCCGGGGCCGCTCGGACTTACTCCGAGGTTGGGGCCCGGGGATTGGGCCGCCGGGGCCGCTTGGGGGTAACCCGAGGTCTGGGCCTGGCGGCGACGTGGGACGGGTAACCCGTCGGGACGGCTCCTGCGTCCCCTCGAAGTCGTCCCGGCGGGTAGGCGGAGCTCCCTCTCCGTGGAGGGCATTGCCCCGCGGAGGGGGGGCGTGCCGGTCGCCACGGCGGGCAAGTCCCTGGAGGAGGCGCAGCCTCCTGGGACCCATCCGTCCGTGGGGCCCCCCGGGTGGCGCCACCCATCACGGTGCCCGGGACGTCGGAGGCCCGGGACCCCTGAAAGCCCGCGATGCCGTGGGCCTTGATGCCCCGGTCCGCGGGTCAGTAAGGGGCGGGAGCCCAGTGCCGGGGATGGTTATTCCCCCGGCCCGAGGCATATGCCGACCCCCCGGGGGAACTCGGGGCCCCGTCCCGGGGCCAATTTATTGGTCCTCGGGTGGGTGAGGGCACGCCCGGTCGGTGGAGCCGTGATGGGAAGCGGGATACTCTACATTTCTTTTCATAATGTCTTTTGTGTCGGGTAAGGGGAAGCGCTATAAGCGCAGATTAGGATTAGCGAGTGACTCCGAGTCGGAGGAGGAGTCCCACGCGGATGAGGGCCGCTCACGAAAGTTGGCCAGAGGCGAGACTGCCGCGGGAGGCAGGGAGGGAGGCGTCTCGCCAGCGCCGTCGCTGGTCTCCACGGTGGCCGAAATTTCGGACACTGTGTTGGACAGCGGCGGTGAGCCATCAGTGGGCGGGGGTGGCCCCGTCAAGGAGGGAGAGAAGGGAAAGGGGAGGGGGAGGCCAGCCACCACAGGCGATTTTGCTCAATTGGCTCGGGCCAAGGAGCGCCTGGTGGAGGCTTCCCGTAAGGAGTTGGCCCTAGAGGAAGAAAGGGCCATACTGGACCCCATGACCGGGCTTTCGGAGAAGCTCCGGAAACAGGGGTCCGGTATGATGGAAAGGTACGCGGAGGAGTACCGGAGGGCGCCGGTCAATGACCTGGCTGCTGCTATCGCGATGAGTGTCGAGGCCGTGCTTAAGTGCACTGGAATTTCCAAGGGCCTAAAAGGCAGCATCGCGAAGCAAATTAGGGAGGAGACCTGCAGGGCAGCGGCGTGTGCTACGCTGCTGTCGCTGCAGGCTCAAAAGCCGCCGGAGGAGAGGGAGGCCGATGAGATGGCCGCTCTCCGGAGAGAGTTGGAGGCCGCTCGGAAAGAGAGCGGCCAGCTCAGGGAGGAGAACCGGGCCCTCCGGGATAGGGCGGCCGAACTGCCGTCCTTGGAGCGGCGACAGGCGGCCGCTAGGTTTGGATCGCCGTCCCCGCACGGGGGGACTCGTGAGACGCGGCTCTCTCTGCCGTGCGTCGAGGGACACACGGCGATGGACATGGACCCGCCCCCTTCCCCGCCGCGGTCGGTGGGGAGAGGCGAGGGCGGGCCGGTCCTGGGCGAGGGGACCCGCGGGACGGGGGGGGGACCGGGCGGCGGGGGCGGCGGCGGGTTGGTCGCGCTCCCCCCGCTCGTGCTCCCCACGCTGGGGGGGAGGGAGAGGAGCATCCCGGACGAGGGGGCCGTGAGCGCCCAAATTGGGCGCTTGCTCGCCGGGGTGGACCTCAAAGCGGCCTTCATGGCCCGGCTGGACGCCATTTTTGGGGAGTGGCTGGCCGAGAGACCCGGGGTGGTGGCCGCAGCCGCGGGTCGGGGGGCCCGCCGGTCCGGCGGCGTCGGGGGGGGTGGGCCGTCCGCGGCTGGTCCGCTGGGCGGCCCCTCCCTCCCCGTCGCCGGCGGGACGGCTGGGGCCCCTTCTCCTCCTCCTCCCGGGGGTGAGGGCGGCGATGGGGACGGCGGCGGCAAGGGTCGCCAAAAAAAGAAGAGGAAGAAAAAGGGGGGCAGGGGACCCGGGGGCTCGGGTGCGGGCACCTCTGGTCCTGCGCCGGCGGGGGCTGCTGCGCCGGGCCCGCCGGCCGTTGGGCCGGCGGGCGCGGGCGGGGCGGCCTCCGGCGCGGGCCCCGCCCCGGTTCCTCCGGGGGGCGGCGGGGCGACTCGCTCGTATGCGAGCGTCGCCTCCGCCGCCCCCTCGGGGGCCCGGGGTGGTGCTGCCCGGCGGGGTAAGGATAAAGGTAAGGGTAAGGGCGGTGCTGCCGGGGATGGGCGGGGGGCTCCGGTGCCCTCCGCCCCCCCGGCGGCAGCCGCCGACGTGACGGTGCGACGCGCGTCGGGTGGCAAGGCGAGGAGGACGCCGGCCACCCGGGCGGTCGCCGTCACGTGCGAGGATGGGGCCTATGCGGAGACCCTGAGGGAGGCCAGGTCAAAGATAGACCTGGCGTCTCTCGGGGTCTCCGAGGTCAGGCCCAGAAGGGCGCAGACAGGGGCTCTGCTCCTGGAAGTCCCCAATAGGGACGGCCAGGACGGAGCCGACCGCCTGGCGGAGAAACTCCGCCAGGTGTTGGAAGGAAAGAAGGGTGTTAGGGTCACCCAGCCGGTCAAAATGGCCGAACTTAGGCTGGGTGGCCTGGAGGAATCGGTCACGCCCGACGAAATCAGTCGGGCGTTGGCCGACAAAGGGGGGTGTCCTGTCGGGGACATTAAGTTGGGGGAGCCCAGGAGAGCCCCGGGCGGCCTCTTCACCGTCTGGGCGCGATGCCCCTTGGCGGCGGCGAACCGGATCGCCGCCGTCGATGGGGGGCGCCTAGTGGTGGGGGGCTGGTTCCGGGTGCGGGCGGAGCTCCTGGGCGTGCGCCCTCTGCAGTGCTTTAGATGCCTGCAGAGGGGGCACGTCAGGAGCGTATGCGGTAGCAAGGAGGACAGGAGTGACACTTGCTACCGCTGCGGGGGAGCGGGGCACCGGGCGGCCGGGTGTACGGCGCCCGTAAAATGCCCCGTGTGCGCGAGGGCGGGCCGCCCGTGCGGTCACCGAGTGGGCGGTCCGCAGTGCGGCGCCCCGGTGGTCCGGGGCGGCCTGCCTCCGGCGCGGGAGGCGCGCTCGGGCGCTGCCGCGCCGGGGAACGCGGGGAGCGGCGGGCCCCCTTCCGGGGGCTCTAGCCCGGTACTGGGCGGGGCCGCTGCCGCTGTTGCTGCGGCGGCGACCGAGGGGCCTATGGAGGTGGACCCCTTGCCGGAGGGGGGCGGGGGGCCGCCCCTGCCGCAGAGGGAATCGCGGGACGACCCTAAGGGCGCGGAGGACGCCTCGTTGAGTGTCCACAATGCGCCTTAGGGTCGTCCAGGCGAACCTCAACCACGCCCGCCGTGCCCAGGACCTGTTTATGCAGCGGCTCCTGGAGCGCGGCGGGGCGGTCGGGGTGGTTGCGGAGCCGTACCGGGTCCCGCCGGGGGACCCCGTTTGGCTCCGCAATGACGGCGGCACCGTAGCGGTAACGTGGCCGCGCGGTGCTGCCGTCTCCTTTGGGATGGGGGGACAGGGGGCCTCCTATGTGTGGGCCCGGGGGGGGGAGGTGGACATCGTCGCGGTGTACCTCCCTCCCTCCTGGCCTCTTCGGCGGGTCCAGCAACAGCTGGACGAATTGGGGGCTCGCATCAGAGCCTCCCTGGGACGGCCGACCCTGGTGGCGGGGGACTTCAACGCAAAAGCCGCGTCTTGGGGTTCCCCGCACACCGATGTCAGGGGGGAGGTCGTTGAGCACTGGGCGGCGGAACTTGGCCTCGTCCTGCTCAACGTCGGCGGAGTCCCGACGTGCGTGGCGTGGAGGGGGGAGTCTATCGTGGACCTCACGTGGGCCTCCCCCTCTGCGCGTCCCTGGGTTAGGGACTGGCGCGTCGTGGACGACGTCGAAACGTTGTCGGACCACCGATACATAGAGATGGAGATCGCGGTGGGCCGGGGAAGGGCCCCGGGGGGATGGCGGGACCGGCGCCGGGACGCGCCCGGGCCGTTTAAAAGGTGGGCCGTGGGGAGGCTGGATTGCGACCGGCTCCGCGGCTTCCTCGAGGCTGGGACGTGGTCGGGCGCCGGGGGCCCTCCGCCTGGGGCGGACCGCGCGGAGTGCGGGGCGCGTGCCCTGTCGGGTCTTCTCGCCCGGGCGTGCGACTTCGCGATGCCCAGGGTGGGACGACAGGTCCGGCGGTCGGTGTACTGGTGGTCCGACGAGCTGGCCGGGCTGCGGCGGGCCGCGGTTACGGCCAGGAGAGGCTGGACGAGAGCCAGGAGGAGAAGGGGCTCCTCCCCGTCGCCCGGGCTCCTCGCCACCGTCGAGGAGGCCTGGGATGGGTACAGGGCCGCGAGGAGGCTCCTTGGCCGCGCTATAGCCGCGGCCAAAAATAGGGCCTGGGAGGAGCTCCTCCGCACCATCGACGACGATCCGTGGGGGAGACCCTATCGGATCGTCATGGGTAAGATGGTGCGGGGGAGCGGGGCCCCTCCTCCCCCGCGTGCCGGGGGAGAAGGGGACCCGATGAGGGAAATCGTGGAGGCCCTCTTCCCGGCGGATCCGGCGGAAGCCGGGCCGCCGCCGGCTGGGCGGAGCCAACGAGGGCCCCCCCCGGACGGCGAAGGGTGGAGGGTCTCCGCGAATGAGATCCGCGAGGCCATCAGGCGGCTCCGGGGTGGGGGGGTGAAAGCCCCCGGCCCGGATGGTATCCCTGGGCGGGTAATCGCCTGCTCGGGCGGCCTGCTGGAGGGCTCTCTCCGCCGGGTTTACGACGCCTGCCTGGAGGAGGGGGTTTTCCCCGGGGTGTGGAAGGAGGCGCGCCTCGTGCTCCTCCCGAAGGAGGGCAGGCCGCCCGGGGACCCCTCGAGTTACCGCCCGATTTGCCTTTTGGGCGAGCTCGGGAAGGTGCTCGAGAGGGTATTGGCCTCGCGGATCTTACGGTGCCTGGGGGCCGACGGGGCTCGTGGTTTACACGAGTCCCAGTTCGGCTTTAGGCGGGGGAGGTCCACCATCGACGCCATCGGGGAGGTGGAGTCGATGGTGGCCCGCGGCATGGAGGAGGGGGGGGGGTTGATCGCGGTGTCCCTAGACATCAAAAACGCTTTCAACTCCCTCCCCTGGTGCCACATCAGGGGGGCACTGAGGAGGGGGGGGGGTGCCTCCGTACCTCCGTAGGGTGGTGCGGAGCTACCTCTCCAATAGGTGGCTGTTGGTGGGGGCGGGGCCCGGCGAGCCGGCTCGCCGGGTCCCGGTGACGCGCGGGGTCCCGCAGGGGTCGGTGTTAGGGCCGCTCTTGTGGATCCTCGCGTTCGACAGCGTCCTCAGGGTCCCCCTGCCCCCCGGTTGCCGGGTCGTGTGTTACGCGGATGACACACTAGTCCTGGCGGCTGGGGGAGAAAGATGGGAGGCGGAGGCGCGGGCGGGCGATGCGGTGGCCGCCGTGGTCGGACGCATCGGGGCCTTGGGCCTTCGCGTCTCGGTCGATAAGACCGAGGCGATGGCCTTTGGCCCGGGGAGGGCGAGGCCCGGGTTCGTCCGGGTGGCGGGCGGCCGAGTGGAGATCGGCCGCTCCATCCGGTACCTGGGCCTGGTGTTGGACGACCGCGGGCGATACCGCGAGCACTTTGCTCGCCTCGCGCCTCGCCTGGGGAAAGCCGCGGCGGCGCTGTCGCGGCTGCTCCCCAATGTGGGGGGCCCGGGGGGGGGGACCCGACGGCTGTACGCGTCGGTGGTCCTCTCCATGGCGCTCTACGGAGCGCCAATCTGGGCCCGGGAGGGGAGAGGGGTCGACCTGGACCGGGCGATGGCCCCCCTGCGTCCGGTCGAGCGCAGGATGGCCGTTCGCCTGTCCAGGTCGTACCGTACGGTGGCGGTGGCGGCCGGCGCCGTCCTCGCGTGTGTCCCGCCCTGGGACCTGGTCGCGCGGGCTAGGGCCGACGCGTACTGGGCCCTTAGGGCGGCGAGGCTGCGCGGAGGGGGGGAGGTGACCGCGAGGGCCGTGGGTGAGGCGGGGGAGGCCGCCCGCCGGGAGATGATGGCGCGGTGGAAGCGCCGGCTCCTGGCGGGGGACCTCCGGTACGGCCGCAGAACTGTGGAGGCGGTCGGCCCGCTTCTGGATCAGTGGGTCGACGTGGCGAGGGGAAGGGTCACCTTCCATGTGGCGCAGGTGGTCTCCGGGCACGGGTGCTTCGGGGACTACCTGTGCCGCATAGGCAAAGAGGGCGGCGCTGGCTGCCACCAGTGCGGGGACGCGGCCGACTCGGCGCAGCACGCCTTGTCGGCGTGTCCCGCGCACAACGAGGCGAGGCGGGCGTTGGTGGAGACCATTCGCCCGTCGGACCTCTCCCTGGGGGCGGTCGTGCGGGTCGCGACCGCCTCCCGGGAAAATTGGAGGGCGTTCTCCTCCTTCTGCTCCGCGATCATGGAGCGGAGGGAGGCGGACGAGAGGGTAAGGAGGGGGGAGGTTAGTCCACCCTCCTCGCCCTCTGCGGATGGGCGGGGCGGTGACGAGGGTCGCCGCCGCCGCTGTCTCCGGGGGATCCCGGCGCATCTTAGAGATGCGGGGATTACCCGGAGGGGAGAGGGATGACGGTATGGGGGGGCTGCGGGGGGGACGACCGGACGCAACTAGCGTCGGGCTTCCTCCATCGTTTGCCTCCCCGCCGTCGATCGGATAGCCGGGGGGGCTCTCGCTGGAGCGAGGGCCCTTACTTGGGATGGTCGGCGGGGGGAGGAGTGGGGTGTCGGGCGCCTGGGCCCGCGTGCCTTCTTTGGGAGGGGCGGGCCTGGTGGCCCCCCCCCTCCTTTCCCCGCTGAGGACGCGCCGCTCCGGTTGATGGGAGCGGTGACGTTGAGAGGCGGAACGGGCGGGGCGGCGCTGCGTCGATAGCGTCGACGACGGCGGCGCCGCCTCGCCCTCCCCCGGCCCGCGTTGTTGGAGCCCGACGCTGGCCGGGGTGTGTAGGCGGGTGGACGGGCGAGCGCGTCGTGTGATGCCGCCCGTTTGCCCGCCCCCCTCCGCCCGGTACCGGGGTGTTGGAACCGGGCGAGAGGCATGATGCTGCGCGCCCCCCCCTCTGAATCTCTCCCCCACGTCGGGGAGCGGAGGGAGGGGTGCGCAGTCGGGGTAGGCGGCCTTCGCGACAAGTTCGGGGCGGGGACCGGGATCCCCGTTCGGCTGACCGACCCCGGCGGGAGGTAGACTCGGGGGGTAGATGGCCCCCCTCGGGTTGGGGAGGGGCGGGAGGGGGTTTTGTCCCCTTCCCGTCCCTCCACGGGAGGAAGGGTCGCCGGACCCATAAGGCGCGGGCTCCCCGGAAGTAATGCTACAGCGGTTCCCGGGGAGCTCGATAAAACGCCCAGACGGCCATCCGGAGTGGTTTTAGTCGGTAGGCCTGCCCGTTGCACTCCGAGGGTGCGAGACCGCACAGGTCCGATTCGCATCCGAGGGGGCGGGAGTCCGACATACCCCGGGTTATTCCCGGAGGCCCGGGGATCCATGAGGATTTCCACTCCGTCAAAAAAAAAAAAAAAAAAAAAAAAAAAAAAAAAAGGTTAGGTTAGGTTAGGTTAGGTTAGGTTAGGTTAGGTTAGGTTAGGTTAGGTTAGGTTAGGTTAGGTTAGGTTAGGTTCCCTCTCGTTGTGCGCCACCTTGTCGTGGTGAGAGGGCTCTCCCGGTGGCTCTGGGCCCCGATCCTGGGCGGACTTGTCCGCTTGGGAGACGGGCCGCGGGCCGCTGGGGGTCTAAGAGCGCACGGTGCGGGGCCCGCCCGGGTCTTCGACCTGGATGGTTCCCGCACAAGAGGTGGCCAGCGACTCCTTAGGGCTCCCCGCTAGAGGGGATAAGTCCCATCGCTGGTAGGGGATGGGGACCCCGACTTCAAACCCCCGGTGAACCGGCACCGTTAGGGGAGGATTTCTATCCTCCCCCCGGTTCGGGGAGTCCCGATCCTTTGGGGGGGCCCAGGGAGAAGGAACCTGGGGGGGAGCGCCGGAGAGGGGGGGCCCTCCATTTGGAGAACCCCGCTTCCTCTCTTTGGCGCGTGGGGGGGAGGGGGTGGCGGTGGTGGGGTGTGTGGGGGGGGCTCCGCCTTTCGGGGCCCCTTCTCCTCCCTCTTCCACCTCCCTTTCCTTTCCCCGGGGATGGGTATGTGACTGGGGAGGTCGCCGGGGCCGCCCGGACGTTTCCGGGGTCGGGGCCCGGCGACAAGGGATGGGACGGTTCCCGGGGCCGCTCGGACTTACTCCGAGGTCGGGGCCCGGGGATTGGGCCGCCGGGGCCGCTTGGGGGTAACCCGAGGTCTGGGCCTGGCGGCGACGTGGGACGGGTAACCCGTCGGGACGGCTCCTGCGTCCCCTCGAAGTCGTCCCGGCGGGTAGGCGGAGCTCCCTCTCCGTGGAGGGCATTGCCCCGCGGAGGGGGGGCGTGCCGGTCGCCACGGCGGGCAAGTCCCTGGAGGAGGCGCAGCCTCCTGGGACCCATCCGTCCGTGGGGCCCCCCGGGTGGCGCCACCCATCACGGTGCCCGGGACGTCGGAGGCCCGGGACCCCTGAAAGCCCGCGATGCCGTGGGCCTTGATGCCCCGGTCCGCGGGTCAGTAAGGGGCGGGAGCCCAGTGCCGGGGATGGTTATTCCCCCGGCCCGAGGCATATGCCGACCCCCCGGGGGAACTCGGGGCCCCGTCCCGGGGCCAATTTATTGGTCCTCGGGTGGGTGAGGGCACGCCCGGTCGGTGGAGCCGTGATGGGAAGCGGGATACTCTACATTTCTTTTCATAATGTCTTTTGTGTCGGGTAAGGGGAAGCGCTATAAGCGCAGATTAGGATTAGCGAGTGACTCCGAGTCGGAGGAGGAGTCCCACGCGGATGAGGGCCGCTCACGAAAGTTGGCCAGAGGCGAGACTGCCGCGGGAGGCAGGGAGGGAGGCGTCTCGCCAGCGCCGTCGCTGGTCTCCACGGTGGCCGAAATTTCGGACACTGTGTTGGACAGCGGCGGTGAGCCATCAGTGGGCGGGGGTGGCCCCGTCAAGGAGGGAGAGAAGGGAAAGGGGAGGGGGAGGCCAGCCACCACAGGCGATTTTGCTCAATTGGCTCGGGCCAAGGAGCGCCTGGTGGAGGCTTCCCGTAAGGAGTTGGCCCTAGAGGAAGAAAGGGCCATACTGGACCCCATGACCGGGCTTTCGGAGAAGCTCCGGAAACAGGGGTCCGGTATGATGGAAAGGTACGCGGAGGAGTACCGGAGGGCGCCGGTCAATGACCTGGCTGCTGCTATCGCGATGAGTGTCGAGGCCGTGCTTAAGTGCACTGGAATTTCCAAGGGCCTAAAAGGCAGCATCGCGAAGCAAATTAGGGAGGAGACCTGCAGGGCAGCGGCGTGTGCTACGCTGCTGTCGCTGCAGGCTCAAAAGCCGCCGGAGGAGAGGGAGGCCGATGAGATGGCCGCTCTCCGGAGAGAGTTGGAGGCCGCTCGGAAAGAGAGCGGCCAGCTCAGGGAGGAGAACCGGGCCCTCCGGGATAGGGCGGCCGAACTGCCGTCCTTGGAGCGGCGACAGGCGGCCGCTAGGTTTGGATCGCCGTCCCCGCACGGGGGGACTCGTGAGACGCGGCTCTCTCTGCCGTGCGTCGAGGGACACACGGCGATGGACATGGACCCGCCCCCTTCCCCGCCGCGGTCGGTGGGGAGAGGCGAGGGCGGGCCGGTCCTGGGCGAGGGGACCCGCGGGACGGGGGGGGGACCGGGCGGCGGGGGCGGCGGCGGGTTGGTCGCGCTCCCCCCGCTCGTGCTCCCCACGCTGGGGGGGAGGGAGAGGAGCATCCCGGACGAGGGGGCCGTGAGCGCCCAAATTGGGCGCTTGCTCGCCGGGGTGGACCTCAAAGCGGCCTTCATGGCCCGGCTGGACGCCATTTTTGGGGAGTGGCTGGCCGAGAGACCCGGGGTGGTGGCCGCAGCCGCGGGTCGGGGGGCCCGCCGGTCCGGCGGCGTCGGGGGGGGTGGGCCGTCCGCGGCTGGTCCGCTGGGCGGCCCCTCCCTCCCCGTCGCCGGCGGGACGGCTGGGGCCCCTTCTCCTCCTCCTCCCGGGGGTGAGGGCGGCGATGGGGACGGCGGCGGCAAGGGTCGCCAAAAAAAGAAGAGGAAGAAAAAGGGGGGCAGGGGACCCGGGGGCTCGGGTGCGGGCACCTCTGGTCCTGCGGCGGCGGGGGCTGCTGCGCCGGGCCCGCCGGCCGTTGGGCCGGCGGGCGCGGGCGGGGCGGCCTCCGGCGCGGGCCCCGCCCCGGTTCCTCCGGGGGGCGGCGGGGCGACTCGCTCGTATGCGAGCGTCGCCTCCGCCGCCCCCTCGGGGGCCCGGGGTGGTGCTGCCCGGCGGGGTAAGGATAAAGGTAAGGGTAAGGGCGGTGCTGCCGGGGATGGGCGGGGGGCTCCGGTGCCCTCCGCCCCCCCGGCGGCAGCCGCCGACGTGACGGTGCGACGCGCGTCGGGTGGCAAGGCGAGGAGGACGCCGGCCACCCGGGCGGTCGCCGTCACGTGCGAGGATGGGGCCTATGCGGAGACCCTGAGGGAGGCCAGGTCAAAGATAGACCTGGCGTCTCTCGGGGTCTCCGAGGTCAGGCCCAGAAGGGCGCAGACAGGGGCTCTGCTCCTGGAAGTCCCCAATAGGGACGGCCAGGACGGAGCCGACCGCCTGGCGGAGAAACTCCGCCAGGTGTTGGAAGGAAAGAAGGGTGTTAGGGTCACCCAGCCGGTCAAAATGGCCGAACTTAGGCTGGGTGGCCTGGAGGAATCGGTCACGCCCGACGAAATCAGTCGGGCGTTGGCCGACAAAGGGGGGTGTCCTGTCGGGGACATTAAGTTGGGGGAGCCCAGGAGAGCCCCGGGCGGCCTCTTCACCGTCTGGGCGCGATGCCCCTTGGCGGCGGCGAACCGGATCGCCGCCGTCGATGGGGGGCGCCTAGTGGTGGGGGGCTGGTTCCGGGTGCGGGCGGAGCTCCTGGGCGTGCGCCCTCTGCAGTGCTTTAGATGCCTGCAGAGGGGGCACGTCAGGAGCGTATGCGGTAGCAAGGAGGACAGGAGTGACACTTGCTACCGCTGCGGGGGAGCGGGGCACCGGGCGGCCGGGTGTACGGCGCCCGTAAAATGCCCCGTGTGCGCGAGGGCGGGCCGCCCGTGCGGTCACCGAGTGGGCGGTCCGCAGTGCGGCGCCCCGGTGGTCCGGGGCGGCCTGCCTCCGGCGCGGGAGGCGCGCTCGGGCGCTGCCGCGCCGGGGAACGCGGGGAGCGGCGGGCCCCCTTCCGGGGGCTCTAGCCCGGTACTGGGCGGGGCCGCTGCCGCTGTTGCTGCGGCGGCGACCGAGGGGCCTATGGAGGTGGACCCCTTGCCGGAGGGGGGCGGGGGGCCGCCCCTGCCGCAGAGGGAATCGCGGGACGACCCTAAGGGCGCGGAGGACGCCTCGTTGAGTGTCCACAATGCGCCTTAGGGTCGTCCAGGCGAACCTCAACCACGCCCGCCGTGCCCAGGACCTGTTTATGCAGCGGCTCCTGGAGCGCGGCGGGGCGGTCGGGGTGGTTGCGGAGCCGTACCGGGTCCCGCCGGGGGACCCCGTTTGGCTCCGCAATGACGGCGGCACCGTAGCGGTAACGTGGCCGCGCGGTGCTGCCGTCTCCTTTGGGATGGGGGGACAGGGGGCCTCCTATGTGTGGGCCCGGGGGGGGGAGGTGGACATCGTCGCGGTGTACCTCCCTCCCTCCTGGCCTCTTCGGCGGGTCCAGCAACAGCTGGACGAATTGGGGGCTCGCATCAGAGCCTCCCTGGGACGGCCGACCCTGGTGGCGGGGGACTTCAACGCAAAAGCCGCGTCTTGGGGTTCCCCGCACACCGATGTCAGGGGGGAGGTCGTTGAGCACTGGGCGGCGGAACTTGGCCTCGTCCTGCTCAACGTCGGCGGAGTCCCGACGTGCGTGGCGTGGAGGGGGGAGTCTATCGTGGACCTCACGTGGGCCTCCCCCTCTGCGCGTCCCTGGGTTAGGGACTGGCGCGTCGTGGACGACGTCGAAACGTTGTCGGACCACCGATACATAGAGATGGAGATCGCGGTGGGCCGGGGAAGGGCCCCGGGGGGATGGCGGGACCGGCGCCGGGACGCGCCCGGGCCGTTTAAAAGGTGGGCCGTGGGGAGGCTGGATTGCGACCGGCTCCGCGGCTTCCTCGAGGCTGGGACGTGGTCGGGCGCCGGGGGCCCTCCGCCTGGGGCGGACCGCGCGGAGTGCGGGGCGCGTGCCCTGTCGGGTCTTCTCGCCCGGGCGTGCGACTTCGCGATGCCCAGGGTGGGACGACAGGTCCGGCGGTCGGTGTACTGGTGGTCCGACGAGCTGGCCGGGCTGCGGCGGGCCGCGGTTACGGCCAGGAGAGGCTGGACGAGAGCCAGGAGGAGAAGGGGCTCCTCCCCGTCGCCCGGGCTCCTCGCCACCGTCGAGGAGGCCTGGGATGGGTACAGGGCCGCGAGGAGGCTCCTTGGCCGCGCTATAGCCGCGGCCAAAAATAGGGCCTGGGAGGAGCTCCTCCGCACCATCGACGACGATCCGTGGGGGAGACCCTATCGGATCGTCATGGGTAAGATGGTGCGGGGGAGCGGGGCCCCTCCTCCCCCGCGTGCCGGGGGAGAAGGGGACCCGATGAGGGAAATCGTGGAGGCCCTCTTCCCGGCGGATCCGGCGGAAGCCGGGCCGCCGCCGGCTGGGCGGAGCCAACGAGGGCCCCCCCCGGACGGCGAAGGGTGGAGGGTCTCCGCGAATGAGATCCGCGAGGCCATCAGGCGGCTCCGGGGTGGGGGGGTGAAAGCCCCCGGCCCGGATGGTATCCCTGGGCGGGTAATCGCCTGCTCGGGCGGCCTGCTGGAGGGCTCTCTCCGCCGGGTTTACGACGCCTGCCTGGAGGAGGGGGTTTTCCCCGGGGTGTGGAAGGAGGCGCGCCTCGTGCTCCTCCCGAAGGAGGGCAGGCCGCCCGGGGACCCCTCGAGTTACCGCCCGATTTGCCTTTTGGGCGAGCTCGGGAAGGTGCTCGAGAGGGTATTGGCCTCGCGGATCTTACGGTGCCTGGGGGCCGACGGGGCTCGTGGTTTACACGAGTCCCAGTTCGGCTTTAGGCGGGGGAGGTCCACCATCGACGCCATCGGGGAGGTGGAGTCGATGGTGGCCCGCGGCATGGAGGAGGGGGGGGGGTTGATCGCGGTGTCCCTAGACATCAAAAACGCTTTCAACTCCCTCCCCTGGTGCCACATCAGGGGGGCACTGAGGAGGGGGGGGGTGCCTCCGTACCTCCGTAGGGTGGTGCGGAGCTACCTCTCCAATAGGTGGCTGTTGGTGGGGGCGGGGCCCGGCGAGCCGGCTCGCCGGGTCCCGGTGACGCGCGGGGTCCCGCAGGGGTCGGTGTTAGGGCCGCTCTTGTGGATCCTCGCGTTCGACAGCGTCCTCAGGGTCCCCCTGCCCCCCGGTTGCCGGGTCGTGTGTTACGCGGATGACACACTAGTCCTGGCGGCTGGGGGAGAAAGATGGGAGGCGGAGGCGCGGGCGGGCGATGCGGTGGCCGCCGTGGTCGGACGCATCGGGGCCTTGGGCCTTCGCGTCTCGGTCGATAAGACCGAGGCGATGGCCTTTGGCCCGGGGAGGGCGAGGCCCGGGTTCGTCCGGGTGGCGGGCGGCCGAGTGGAGATCGGCCGCTCCATCCGGTACCTGGGCCTGGTGTTGGACGACCGCGGGCGATACCGCGAGCACTTTGCTCGCCTCGCGCCTCGCCTGGGGAAAGCCGCGGCGGCGCTGTCGCGGCTGCTCCCCAATGTGGGGGGCCCGGGGGGGGGGACCCGACGGCTGTACGCGTCGGTGGTCCTCTCCATGGCGCTCTACGGAGCGCCAATCTGGGCCCGGGAGGGGAGAGGGGTCGACCTGGACCGGGCGATGGCCCCCCTGCGTCCGGTCGAGCGCAGGATGGCCGTTCGCCTGTCCAGGTCGTACCGTACGGTGGCGGTGGCGGCCGGCGCCGTCCTCGCGTGTGTCCCGCCCTGGGACCTGGTCGCGCGGGCTAGGGCCGACGCGTACTGGGCCCTTAGGGCGGCGAGGCTGCGCGGAGGGGGGGAGGTGACCGCGAGGGCCGTGGGTGAGGCGGGGGAGGCCGCCCGCCGGGAGATGATGGCGCGGTGGAAGCGCCGGCTCCTGGCGGGGGACCTCCGGTACGGCCGCAGAACTGTGGAGGCGGTCGGCCCGCTTCTGGATCAGTGGGTCGACGTGGCGAGGGGAAGGGTCACCTTCCATGTGGCGCAGGTGGTCTCCGGGCACGGGTGCTTCGGGGACTACCTGTGCCGCATAGGCAAAGAGGGCGGCGCTGGCTGCCACCAGTGCGGGGACGCGGCCGACTCGGCGCAGCACGCCTTGTCGGCGTGTCCCGCGCACAACGAGGCGAGGCGGGCGTTGGTGGAGACCATTCGCCCGTCGGACCTCTCCCTGGGGGCGGTCGTGCGGGTCGCGACCGCCTCCCGGGAAAATTGGAGGGCGTTCTCCTCCTTCTGCTCCGCGATCATGGAGCGGAGGGAGGCGGACGAGAGGGTAAGGAGGGGGGAGGTTAGTCCACCCTCCTCGCCCTCTGCGGATGGGCGGGGCGGTGACGAGGGTCGCCGCCGCCGCTGTCTCCGGGGGATCCCGGCGCATCTTAGAGATGCGGGGATTACCCGGAGGGGAGAGGGATGACGGTATGGGGGGGCTGCGGGGGGGACGACCGGACGCAACTAGCGTCGGGCTTCCTCCATCGTTTGCCTCCCCGCCGTCGATCGGATAGCCGGGGGGGCTCTCGCTGGAGCGAGGGCCCTTACTTGGGATGGTCGGCGGGGGGAGGAGTGGGGTGTCGGGCGCCTGGGCCCGCGTGCCTTCTTTGGGAGGGGCGGGCCTGGTGGCCCCCCCCCTCCTTTCCCCGCTGAGGACGCGCCGCTCCGGTTGATGGGAGCGGTGACGTTGAGAGGCGGAACGGGCGGGGCGGCGCTGCGTCGATAGCGTCGACGACGGCGGCGCCGCCTCGCCCTCCCCCGGCCCGCGTTGTTGGAGCCCGACGCTGGCCGGGGTGTGTAGGCGGGTGGACGGGCGAGCGCGTCGTGTGATGCCGCCCGTTTGCCCGCCCCCCTCCGCCCGGTACCGGGGTGTTGGAACCGGGCGAGAGGCATGATGCTGCGCGCCCCCCCCTCTGAATCTCTCCCCCACGTCGGGGAGCGGAGGGAGGGGTGCGCAGTCGGGGTAGGCGGCCTTCGCGACAAGTTCGGGGCGGGGACCGGGATCCCCGTTCGGCTGACCGACCCCGGCGGGAGGTAGACTCGGGGGGTAGATGGCCCCCCTCGGGTTGGGGAGGGGCGGGAGGGGGTTTTGTCCCCTTCCCGTCCCTCCACGGGAGGAAGGGTCGCCGGACCCATAAGGCGCGGGCTCCCCGGAAGTAATGCTACAGCGGTTCCCGGGGAGCTCGATAAAACGCCCAGACGGCCATCCGGAGTGGTTTTAGTCGGTAGGCCTGCCCGTTGCACTCCGAGGGTGCGAGACCGCACAGGTCCGATTCGCATCCGAGGGGGCGGGAGTCCGACATACCCCGGGTTATTCCCGGAGGCCCGGGGATCCATGAGGATTTCCACTCCGTCAAAAAAAAAAAAAAAAAAAAAAAAAAAAAAGGTTAGGTTAGGTTAGGTTAGGTTAGGTTAGGTTAGGTTAGGTTAGGTTAGGTTAGGTTAGGTTAGGTTAGGTTAGGTTAGGTTAGGTTCCCTCTCGTTGTGCGCCACCTTGTCGTGGTGAGAGGGCTCTCCCGGTGGCTCTGGGCCCCGATCCTGGGCGGACTTGTCCGCTTGGGAGACGGGCCGCGGGCCGCTGGGGGTCTAAGAGCGCACGGTGCGGGGCCCGCCCGGGTCTTCGACCTGGATGGTTCCCGCACAAGAGGTGGCCAGCGACTCCTTAGGGCTCCCCGCTAGAGGGGATAAGTCCCATCGCTGGTAGGGGATGGGGACCCCGACTTCAAACCCCCGGTGAACCGGCACCGTTAGGGGAGGATTTCTATCCTCCCCCCGGTTCGGGGAGTCCCGATCCTTTGGGGGGGCCCAGGGAGAGGGAACCTGGGGGGGAGCGCCGGAGAGGGGGGGCCCTCCATTTGGAGAACCCCGCTTCCTCTCTTTGGCGCGTGGGGGGGAGGGGGTGGCGGTGGTGGGGTGTGTGGGGGGGGCTCCGCCTTTCGGGGCCCCTTCTCCTCCCTCTTCCGCCTCCCTTTCCTTTCCCCGGGGATGGGTATGTGACTGGGGAGGTCGCCGGGGCCGCCCGGACGTTTCCGGGGTCGGGGCCCGGCGACAAGGGATGGGACGGTTCCCGGGGCCGCTCGGACTTACTCCGAGGTCGGGGCCCGGGGATTGGGCCGCCGGGGCCGCTTGGGGGTAACCCGAGGTCTGGGCCTGGCGGCGACGTGGGACGGGTAACCCGTCGGGACGGCTCCTGCGTCCCCTCGAAGTCGTCCCGGCGGGTAGGCGGAGCTCCCTCTCCGTGGAGGGCATTGCCCCGCGGAGGGGGGGCGTGCCGGTCGCCACGGCGGGCAAGTCCCTGGAGGAGGCGCAGCCTCCTGGGACCCATCCGTCCGTGGGGCCCCCCGGGTGGCGCCACCCATCACGGTGCCCGGGACGTCGGAGGCCCGGGACCCCTGAAAGCCCGCGATGCCGTGGGCCTTGATGCCCCGGTCCGCGGGTCAGTAAGGGGCGGGAGCCCAGTGCCGGGGATGGTTATTCCCCCGGCCCGAGGCATATGCCGACCCCCCGGGGGAACTCGGGGCCCCGTCCCGGGGCCAATTTATTGGTCCTCGGGTGGGTGAGGGCACGCCCGGTCGGTGGAGCCGTGATGGGAAGCGGGATACTCTACATTTCTTTTCATAATGTCTTTTGTGTCGGGTAAGGGGAAGCGCTATAAGCGCAGATTAGGATTAGCGAGTGACTCCGAGTCGGAGGAGGAGTCCCACGCGGATGAGGGCCGCTCACGAAAGTTGGCCAGAGGCGAGACTGCCGCGGGAGGCAGGGAGGGAGGCGTCTCGCCAGCGCCGTCGCTGGTCTCCACGGTGGCCGAAATTTCGGACACTGTGTTGGACAGCGGCGGTGAGCCATCAGTGGGCGGGGGTGGCCCCGTCAAGGAGGGAGAGAAGGGAAAGGGGAGGGGGAGGCCAGCCACCACAGGCGATTTTGCTCAATTGGCTCGGGCCAAGGAGCGCCTGGTGGAGGCTTCCCGTAAGGAGTTGGCCCTAGAGGAAGAAAGGGCCATACTGGACCCCATGACCGGGCTTTCGGAGAAGCTCCGGAAACAGGGGTCCGGTATGATGGAAAGGTACGCGGAGGAGTACCGGAGGGCGCCGGTCAATGACCTGGCTGCTGCTATCGCGATGAGTGTCGAGGCCGTGCTTAAGTGCACTGGAATTTCCAAGGGCCTAAAAGGCAGCATCGCGAAGCAAATTAGGGAGGAGACCTGCAGGGCAGCGGCGTGTGCTACGCTGCTGTCGCTGCAGGCTCAAAAGCCGCCGGAGGAGAGGGAGGCCGATGAGATGGCCGCTCTCCGGAGAGAGTTGGAGGCCGCTCGGAAAGAGAGCGGCCAGCTCAGGGAGGAGAACCGGGCCCTCCGGGATAGGGCGGCCGAACTGCCGTCCTTGGAGCGGCGACAGGCGGCCGCTAGGTTTGGATCGCCGTCCCCGCACGGGGGGACTCGTGAGACGCGGCTCTCTCTGCCGTGCGTCGAGGGACACACGGCGATGGACATGGACCCGCCCCCTTCCCCGCCGCGGTCGGTGGGGAGAGGCGAGGGCGGGCCGGTCCTGGGCGAGGGGACCCGCGGGACGGGGGGGGGACCGGGCGGCGGGGGCGGCGGCGGGTTGGTCGCGCTCCCCCCGCTCGTGCTCCCCACGCTGGGGGGGAGGGAGAGGAGCATCCCGGACGAGGGGGCCGTGAGCGCCCAAATTGGGCGCTTGCTCGCCGGGGTGGACCTCAAAGCGGCCTTCATGGCCCGGCTGGACGCCATTTTTGGGGAGTGGCTGGCCGAGAGACCCGGGGTGGTGGCCGCAGCCGCGGGTCGGGGGGCCCGCCGGTCCGGCGGCGTCGGGGGGGGTGGGCCGTCCGCGGCTGGTCCGCTGGGCGGCCCCTCCCTCCCCGTCGCCGGCGGGACGGCTGGGGCCCCTTCTCCTCCTCCTCCCGGGGGTGAGGGCGGCGATGGGGACGGCGGCGGCAAGGGTCGCCAAAAAAAGAAGAGGAAGAAAAAGGGGGGCAGGGGACCCGGGGGCTCGGGTGCGGGCACCTCTGGTCCTGCGCCGGCGGGGGCTGCTGCGCCGGGCCCGCCGGCCGTTGGGCCGGCGGGCGCGGGCGGGGCGGCCTCCGGCGCGGGCCCCGCCCCGGTTCCTCCGGGGGGCGGCGGGGCGACTCGCTCGTATGCGAGCGTCGCCTCCGCCGCCCCCTCGGGGGCCCGGGGTGGTGCTGCCCGGCGGGGTAAGGATAAAGGTAAGGGTAAGGGCGGTGCTGCCGGGGATGGGCGGGGGGCTCCGGTGCCCTCCGCCCCCCCGGCGGCAGCCGCCGACGTGACGGTGCGACGCGCGTCGGGTGGCAAGGCGAGGAGGACGCCGGCCACCCGGGCGGTCGCCGTCACGTGCGAGGATGGGGCCTATGCGGAGACCCTGAGGGAGGCCAGGTCAAAGATAGACCTGGCGTCTCTCGGGGTCTCCGAGGTCAGGCCCAGAAGGGCGCAGACAGGGGCTCTGCTCCTGGAAGTCCCCAATAGGGACGGCCAGGACGGAGCCGACCGCCTGGCGGAGAAACTCCGCCAGGTGTTGGAAGGAAAGAAGGGTGTTAGGGTCACCCAGCCGGTCAAAATGGCCGAACTTAGGCTGGGTGGCCTGGAGGAATCGGTCACGCCCGACGAAATCAGTCGGGCGTTGGCCGACAAAGGGGGGTGTCCTGTCGGGGACATTAAGTTGGGGGAGCCCAGGAGAGCCCCGGGCGGCCTCTTCACCGTCTGGGCGCGATGCCCCTTGGCGGCGGCGAACCGGATCGCCGCCGTCGATGGGGGGCGCCTAGTGGTGGGGGGCTGGTTCCGGGTGCGGGCGGAGCTCCTGGGCGTGCGCCCTCTGCAGTGCTTTAGATGCCTGCAGAGGGGGCACGTCAGGAGCGTATGCGGTAGCAAGGAGGACAGGAGTGACACTTGCTACCGCTGCGGGGGAGCGGGGCACCGGGCGGCCGGGTGTACGGCGCCCGTAAAATGCCCCGTGTGCGCGAGGGCGGGCCGCCCGTGCGGTCACCGAGTGGGCGGTCCGCAGTGCGGCGCCCCGGTGGTCCGGGGCGGCCTGCCTCCGGCGCGGGAGGCGCGCTCGGGCGCTGCCGCGCCGGGGAACGCGGGGAGCGGCGGGCCCCCTTCCGGGGGCTCTAGCCCGGTACTGGGCGGGGCCGCTGCCGCTGTTGCTGCGGCGGCGACCGAGGGGCCTATGGAGGTGGACCCCTTGCCGGAGGGGGGCGGGGGGCCGCCCTTGCCGCAGAGGGAATCGCGGGACGACCCTAAGGGCGCGGAGGACGCCTCGTTGAGTGTCCACAATGCGCCTTAGGGTCGTCCAGGCGAACCTCAACCACGCCCGCCGTGCCCAGGACCTGTTTATGCAGCGGCTCCTGGAGCGCGGCGGGGCGGTCGGGGTGGTTGCGGAGCCGTACCGGGTCCCGCCGGGGGACCCCGTTTGGCTCCGCAATGACGGCGGCACCGTAGCGGTAACGTGGCCGCGCGGTGCTGCCGTCTCCTTTGGGATGGGGGGACAGGGGGCCTCCTATGTGTGGGCCCGGGGGGGGGAGGTGGACATCGTCGCGGTGTACCTCCCTCCCTCCTGGCCTCTTCGGCGGGTCCAGCAACAGCTGGACGAATTGGGGGCTCGCATCAGAGCCTCCCTGGGACGGCCGACCCTGGTGGCGGGGGACTTCAACGCAAAAGCCGCGTCTTGGGGTTCCCCGCACACCGATGTCAGGGGGGAGGTCGTTGAGCACTGGGCGGCGGAACTTGGCCTCGTCCTGCTCAACGTCGGCGGAGTCCCGACGTGCGTGGCGTGGAGGGGGGAGTCTATCGTGGACCTCACGTGGGCCTCCCCCTCTGCGCGTCCCTGGGTTAGGGACTGGCGCGTCGTGGACGACGTCGAAACGTTGTCGGACCACCGATACATAGAGATGGAGATCGCGGTGGGCCGGGGAAGGGCCCCGGGGGGATGGCGGGACCGGCGCCGGGACGCGCCCGGGCCGTTTAAAAGGTGGGCCGTGGGGAGGCTGGATTGCGACCGGCTCCGCGGCTTCCTCGAGGCTGGGACGTGGTCGGGCGCCGGGGGCCCTCCGCCTGGGGCGGACCGCGCGGAGTGCGGGGCGCGTGCCCTGTCGGGTCTTCTCGCCCGGGCGTGCGACTTCGCGATGCCCAGGGTGGGACGACAGGTCCGGCGGTCGGTGTACTGGTGGTCCGACGAGCTGGCCGGGCTGCGGCGGGCCGCGGTTACGGCCAGGAGAGGCTGGACGAGAGCCAGGAGGAGAAGGGGCTCCTCCCCGTCGCCCGGGCTCCTCGCCACCGTCGAGGAGGCCTGGGATGGGTACAGGGCCGCGAGGAGGCTCCTTGGCCGCGCTATAGCCGCGGCCAAAAATAGGGCCTGGGAGGAGCTCCTCCGCACCATCGACGACGATCCGTGGGGGAGACCCTATCGGATCGTCATGGGTAAGATGGTGCGGGGGAGCGGGGCCCCTCCTCCCCCGCGTGCCGGGGGAGAAGGGGACCCGATGAGGGAAATCGTGGAGGCCCTCTTCCCGGCGGATCCGGCGGAAGCCGGGCCGCCGCCGGCTGGGCGGAGCCAACGAGGGCCCCCCCCGGACGGCGAAGGGTGGAGGGTCTCCGCGAATGAGATCCGCGAGGCCATCAGGCGGCTCCGGGGTGGGGGGGTGAAAGCCCCCGGCCCGGATGGTATCCCTGGGCGGGTAATCGCCTGCTCGGGCGGCCTGCTGGAGGGCTCTCTCCGCCGGGTTTACGACGCCTGCCTGGAGGAGGGGGTTTTCCCCGGGGTGTGGAAGGAGGCGCGCCTCGTGCTCCTCCCGAAGGAGGGCAGGCCGCCCGGGGACCCCTCGAGTTACCGCCCGATTTGCCTTTTGGGCGAGCTCGGGAAGGTGCTCGAGAGGGTATTGGCCTCGCGGATCTTACGGTGCCTGGGGGCCGACGGGGCTCGTGGTTTACACGAGTCCCAGTTCGGCTTTAGGCGGGGGAGGTCCACCATCGACGCCATCGGGGAGGTGGAGTCGATGGTGGCCCGCGGCATGGAGGAGGGGGGGGGGTTGATCGCGGTGTCCCTAGACATCAAAAACGCTTTCAACTCCCTCCCCTGGTGCCACATCAGGGGGGCACTGAGGAGGGGGGGGGTGCCTCCGTACCTCCGTAGGGTGGTGCGGAGCTACCTCTCCAATAGGTGGCTGTTGGTGGGGGCGGGGCCCGGCGAGCCGGCTCGCCGGGTCCCGGTGACGCGCGGGGTCCCGCAGGGGTCGGTGTTAGGGCCGCTCTTGTGGATCCTCGCGTTCGACAGCGTCCTCAGGGTCCCCCTGCCCCCCGGTTGCCGGGTCGTGTGTTACGCGGATGACACACTAGTCCTGGCGGCTGGGGGAGAAAGATGGGAGGCGGAGGCGCGGGCGGGCGATGCGGTGGCCGCCGTGGTCGGACGCATCGGGGCCTTGGGCCTTCGCGTCTCGGTCGATAAGACCGAGGCGATGGCCTTTGGCCCGGGGAGGGCGAGGCCCGGGTTCGTCCGGGTGGCGGGCGGCCGAGTGGAGATCGGCCGCTCCATCCGGTACCTGGGCCTGGTGTTGGACGACCGCGGGCGATACCGCGAGCACTTTGCTCGCCTCGCGCCTCGCCTGGGGAAAGCCGCGGCGGCGCTGTCGCGGCTGCTCCCCAATGTGGGGGGCCCGGGGGGGGGGACCCGACGGCTGTACGCGTCGGTGGTCCTCTCCATGGCGCTCTACGGAGCGCCAATCTGGGCCCGGGAGGGGAGAGGGGTCGACCTGGACCGGGCGATGGCCCCCCTGCGTCCGGTCGAGCGCAGGATGGCCGTTCGCCTGTCCAGGTCGTACCGTACGGTGGCGGTGGCGGCCGGCGCCGTCCTCGCGTGTGTCCCGCCCTGGGACCTGGTCGCGCGGGCTAGGGCCGACGCGTACTGGGCCCTTAGGGCGGCGAGGCTGCGCGGAGGGGGGGAGGTGACCGCGAGGGCCGTGGGTGAGGCGGGGGAGGCCGCCCGCCGGGAGATGATGGCGCGGTGGAAGCGCCGGCTCCTGGCGGGGGACCTCCGGTACGGCCGCAGAACTGTGGAGGCGGTCGGCCCGCTTCTGGATCAGTGGGTCGACGTGGCGAGGGGAAGGGTCACCTTCCATGTGGCGCAGGTGGTCTCCGGGCACGGGTGCTTCGGGGACTACCTGTGCCGCATAGGCAAAGAGGGCGGCGCTGGCTGCCACCAGTGCGGGGACGCGGCCGACTCGGCGCAGCACGCCTTGTCGGCGTGTCCCGCGCACAACGAGGCGAGGCGGGCGTTGGTGGAGACCATTCGCCCGTCGGACCTCTCCCTGGGGGCGGTCGTGCGGGTCGCGACCGCCTCCCGGGAAAATTGGAGGGCGTTCTCCTCCTTCTGCTCCGCGATCATGGAGCGGAGGGAGGCGGACGAGAGGGTAAGGAGGGGGGAGGTTAGTCCACCCTCCTCGCCCTCTGCGGATGGGCGGGGCGGTGACGAGGGTCGCCGCCGCCGCTGTCTCCGGGGGATCCCGGCGCATCTTAGAGATGCGGGGATTACCCGGAGGGGAGAGGGATGACGGTATGGGGGGGCTGCGGGGGGGACGACCGGACGCAACTAGCGTCGGGCTTCCTCCATCGTTTGCCTCCCCGCCGTCGATCGGATAGCCGGGGGGGCTCTCGCTGGAGCGAGGGCCCTTACTTGGGATGGTCGGCGGGGGGAGGAGTGGGGTGTCGGGCGCCTGGGCCCGCGTGCCTTCTTTGGGAGGGGCGGGCCTGGTGGCCCCCCCCCTCCTTTCCCCGCTGAGGACGCGCCGCTCCGGTTGATGGGAGCGGTGACGTTGAGAGGCGGAACGGGCGGGGCGGCGCTGCGTCGATAGCGTCGACGACGGCGGCGCCGCCTCGCCCTCCCCCGGCCCGCGTTGTTGGAGCCCGACGCTGGCCGGGGTGTGTAGGCGGGTGGACGGGCGAGCGCGTCGTGTGATGCCGCCCGTTTGCCCGCCCCCCTCCGCCCGGTACCGGGGTGTTGGAACCGGGCGAGAGGCATGATGCTGCGCGCCCCCCCCTCTGAATCTCTCCCCCACGTCGGGGAGCGGAGGGAGGGGTGCGCAGTCGGGGTAGGCGGCCTTCGCGACAAGTTCGGGGCGGGGACCGGGATCCCCGTTCGGCTGACCGACCCCGGCGGGAGGTAGACTCGGGGGGTAGATGGCCCCCCTCGGGTTGGGGAGGGGCGGGAGGGGGTTTTGTCCCCTTCCGTCCCTCCACGGGAGGAAGGGTCGCCGGACCCATAAGGCGCGGGCTCCCCGGAAGTAATGCTACAGCGGTTCCCGGGGAGCTCGATAAAACGCCCAGACGGCCATCCGGAGTGGTTTTAGTCGGTAGGCCTGCCCGTTGCACTCCGAGGGTGCGAGACCGCACAGGTCCGATTCGCATCCGAGGGGGCGGGAGTCCGACATACCCCGGGTTATTCCCGGAGGCCCGGGGATCCATGAGGATTTCCACTCCGTCAAAAAAAAAAAAAAAAAAAAAAAAAAAAAAAAAAACAAGGTTAGGTAGGTTAGGTTAGTTAGGTTAGGTTAGGTTAGGTTAGGTAGGTTAGGTAGTAGGTTAGGTTAGGTTAGGTTAGGTTAGGTTAGGTTAGGTTAGGTTAGGTTAGGTTAGGTTAGGTTAGGTTAGGTTAGGTTAGGTTAGGTAGGTTCCCTCTCGCGGTGCGCCACCTTGTCGTGGGTGAGAGGGGCTCCACTGATGGTCCTTGTGGCCTTGATCCCGGGTGGACTTGTCCGCTTGGGAGACGGGCCGCGGGCCGGTCGGGGGTCTAAGAGCGCACCGTACGGCCTCGGCTGTACGTGTACGGGAGGGAGAGAAGGAAAACTCTGTAAAACCCGGTGAAGGACACACTGTCAACAAACCAAATTTATGGAAGATGCCCAAAAAGAAGAAGGATGTTACCGGCCCAGGGGTACTCGGAGCCCCAGGGCCCGGCGCGCAGGGGGGTATAGTCCCGGCCCCCCCCGCGTCGTCATCGAGCGGCGGGCATCTTGCGTTAGTGGGGGTGTCCGGAGCCTCGTGGAAGAGGCTCTGGTCCGGCGACGGGGATAACGTCGTCGAGGGGGTGGTGCGTGCGGCCCTGGTGCGGGACGCGCGCTCTCGCGATTGGGACGGCCTCGTCCAGGCGTGGGACGAGGTCTTCCTCAGGTGGCGGGCAGATGGGGGGAGCGATGCGGTCATGGTGGACCTCATCGCTCGCCTAGTCTGGGACCGAGAGGGGAGGGCCGAGCACTTCAAGGAGAAGCGTGAGGCCCTCCTTGAAAGGTGTCGGGATCTCGAGGAGGAGATCAGGGGCCTGCGCGAGTCCCATGAGAGGGAGGTCCGGGACCTGCGCGAGGCCCTTAATGGTGAGGTTGCTCGGGGTCTGCGGGAGGCTGTCGGGCAAGGGCTCCGGTCCCGGTTGGAGGGTCTTCTGACCCGGAGCCCCGAGAGAGTGAGCCGGGGCACCGGCTCTGGGCATGTGGACGTCGTTAACCGGCGAGTTGGGCCGGGGCGTCCCATGCCCGGAAAGAGGGTCTCCAGGGGGACTGATCCCGTAGTGTGGGATCCGCCCCCTGGGGTTAAGGTAGTGGACCGCTGCGTCGGCACGGACCCGGTCGGGTGCGTGGACCGTTCGGTCGGCCCCGACTGTCCGGGCGGCCGGCGCGCGGTCGACGAGAGGGATCCCGCTTTAGGGACGTCGGGGGGCGGGGGGGGACACTGGCCAAAACGCACGGCCTTGTTCCCCCCAACCTCCGAGCGAGAGGGGTGGCCCCGGGTCGGGCGCCGGGAGGGCAGTCATGTGCTTCCGGTGCCTGGTCCGGGGCCACATTGGGCGTGACTGTCGGGGCCCGTATCGTGGCAATTTATGCTATCGGTGCGGGGCTCCGGGTCACGTGGCGAGGGGGTGCAGTGGGGCACTTAGGTGCCCAGTCTGCGCCGGTTCCGGGGGGGTCGCCGACCACAAGTTGGGGTCGGCGAGCTGCCCCGCCCGGCGGTCGGGAGGACGGCCGTGTAAGGGCAGTGGCGGCGAGGCGGAAATTCCGAGAGAGGAAGAGGGCCGTCGGGGGTGGGGGGTTTGCCCCCCTCCCCCCCCGGCGGCCCGGCGAGCAGGCGGGGCTGGCTCGCGCGGGGCGTGGGTGGGGGGGACTTGTCCCCCTCCCCTGTACGGGAGGGCCCGGAAGCGGGCGGACAGGGCGGGACATGGGGCTTCCGCGGGGCTGGATGAGGGCCCCGCGGGACCCGCGTTGTTGGAGGTGCTCGCCGGGATCGCGAGCAGTGTCGCGATCCTGGCGAGACGAGTGTGGGGGGGCGAGGGATGCGGCGTCACTCGTGGGCGTGGCTCCCTCGCTCTTTCCCGGCGGGTGCGCGGGAGCGGGGTCAAGTGGCCCCCTCCGCGCCCGTAGGCCGGTGTTGGTGGTGGCGCGCCGGTTCCGGGTCCCTTTCTGGGACCCCCGGGACCGGCGCGCTGGATGGGGGGATGGCCCGGGGGGGGGCTATCGGGACGGGCCGCTCGCGGCCCTCTCTCGTTCTCCCCCTCCTGAGCGGATGGTGGGGCGGGGCCCTCGCGGTGTGAGCGAGAGTCCGCGCTCGGAGGGACGGTGGAGGGGGGGGCGGAGCGACTGGCGCCTGGGCTTACGCGCCTCCTTGTGAGGGGCGGGCCCCGTGCCTTGCTCTTTGGCCCCCCTCCTCATCGAAGACGCGCCGCTTCCGGTGGCGGGGGCGGTGGCGTCACGGGATGGAACGGGCGGGGCGGTGCCGCGTCGTACTTAACGACTGGCGGCGCCGCCTCGCCCGCCCCCCGGCCCGCGTCGTTTACGGACGCCGGTTGGGGTGTGAGTGGGCGGGTTTGCGGGCGAGCGCGTAGTAGTGCCGCCCGCTTACCCGCCTCCCTCCGCCCGGTCCTGGGGAGTTTGGGACCGGGCGAGAGGCATGATGCTGCGCGCCCCCCCCTCTGATTCTCTCCCCCACGTCGGGGAGCGGAGGGAGGGGTGCGCAGTCGGGGGAGGCGGCCTTCGCGACAGGTTCGGGGCGGGGACCGGGATCCCCGCTCGGCCGACCGACCCCGACGGGAGGGAGACCCGGGGGGTGGATGGCCCCCTTCGGGTCGAGGGGGGGGCGGGAGGGGGTTCTGTCCTCTTCCCGTCCCTCCACGGGATGTAGGGTCGCCTACGCAACCCTAGGGCGAGGGCTCCCCGGAAGTAATGCTACAGCAGTTCCCGGGGAGTCCGACTAAACGCCCTGACGGCCATCCGGAGTGGTTTTAGTCGGTAGGCCTGCCCGTTGCACACCGAGGGTGCGAGAACCGCATAGGTCCTAATTCGCACCCGAGGGGCGGGAGTCCGACATACCCCGGGGCCCTTCCCGGAGGGCCCGGGGATCCATGAGGATTTCCACTCCGTCACAAAAAAAAAAAAAAAAAAAAAAAAAAAAAAAAAAAAAAAAAAAAAAAAAAGGTTAGGTTAGGTTAGGTTTAGGTTAGGTTAGGTTAGGTTAGGTTAGGTTAGGTTAGGTTAGGTTGAGTTAGGGTTAGGGTTTAGGTTAGGTTTAGGTTAGGTTATGTTAGGTTAGTTAGGTTAGTTAGGTTTGGTTAGGTTAGGTTTGAGTTAGGTTAGGTTAGGTTGGTTAGGTTAGGTTAGGTTTAGGTTAGGTTTGGTAGGTTAGGTAGGTTAGGTTAGGTTAGTTAGGTTAGGTTAGGTTAGGTGTAGGTTAGGTTAGGTTAGGTAGGTTAGGTTAGGTTAGGTTTAGGTTAGGTTTAGGTTAGGTTAGGTTAGGTTAGGTTAGGTTAGGTTAGGTTAGGTTAGGTTATGGTTAGGCTTAGGTTAGGTTAGGTTAGGTAGGTTAGGTTAGGTTAGTTAGGTAGGTTAGGTTAGGTTAGGTTAGGTTAGGTTAGTTAGGTTAGGTTCGGTGTAGGTTAGGTTAGGTAGGTTAGGTTAGGTTAGGTTAGGTTAGGTTAGGTTAGGTTCGGTTAGGTTAGGTTAGGTTAGGTTAGGTTAGGTTAGGT
>NW_023415542.1:0-5000 GCF_013373865.1 Monomorium pharaonis | reverse complement strand
GTTGCAAAGTAGTTTGCAAAAAGTTAGGTTGCAAAAAGTTAGGTTTGCAAAAGTTAGGTTTGCAAAAAGTTAGGTTTGCAAAAAGTTAGGTTTGCAAAAAGTTAGGTTTGCAAAAAGTTAGGTTTGCAAAAAGTTAGGTTTGCAAAAAGTTAGGTTTGCAAAAAGTTAGGTTTGCAAAAAGTTAGGTTTGCAAAAAGTTAGGTTTGCAAAAGTTAGGTTTGCAAAAGTTAGGTTTGCAAAAAGTTAGGTTTGCAAAAAGTTAGGTTGCAAAAAGTTAGGTTTGCAAAAAGTAGGTTTGCAAAAAGTTAGGTTTGCAAAAAGTTAGGTTTGCAAAAAGTTAGGTTTGCAAAAAGTTAGGTTTGCAAAAAGTTAGGTTTGCAAAAAGTTAGGTTTGCAAAAAGTTAGGTTTGCAAAAAGTTAGGTTTGCAAAAAGTTAGGTTTGCAAAAAGTTAGGTTTGCAAAAAGTTAGGTTTGCAAAAAGTTAGGTTTGCAAAAAGTTAGGTTTGCAAAAAGTTAGGTTTGCAAAAAGTTAGGTTTGCAAAAAGTTAGGTTTGCAAAAAGTTAGGTTTGCAAAAAGTTAGGTTTGCAAAAAGTTGGGTCTCAATAAAGTTGGGTCTCAAAAAAGATGAGTCTCAAAAAAGTTGGTCCTGAAAAAATTTGGGTCTCAAAAAAGTTGGGTCCCAAAAAATTTGGGTCTGAAAAAAGTTGGGTCTCAAAAAAGTTAGATTTGAAAAAAGTTAAGTCTGAAAAAAATTAGGTCTGAAAAAGAATAGGTCTGAAAAAAGTTGGGTCTCAATAAAGTTAGGTTAGGTTTGAAAAAAGTTAGGTCTCAAAAAAGTTGGGTCTCCAAAAAGTTAGGTTGCAAAAATCCCGGTTAAAGTAAAAAAAATTTTTTTTTCCAACCAAAAAGTAGGAGAGAGGGTTGGTCAAGACGACCAAAGTTGCTCCTCTCGTCGAGTTCTATAAGGACGCAATGTCAAATCCCGGTGAAAGTAAAAAAAATTATTTTTTACGACCAAAAAGTAAGAGATAGAGGGTTGGTCAAGAGGACCAAAGTTGCTCCTCTCGTCGAGTTCTATAAGGGCGCAATGTCAAATCCCGGTGAAAATAAAAAAAAATTATTTTTTACGACCAAAAAGTAAGAGATAGAGGGTTGGTCAAGAGGACCAAAGTTGCTCCTCTCGTCGAGTTCTATAAGGACGCAATGTCAAATCCCGGTGAAAGTAAAAAAAATTATTTTTTACTACCAAAAAGTAAGAGTTAGAGGGTTCGTCAAGAGGACCAAAGTTGCTCCTCTCGTCGAGTTCTATAAGGAAGCAATGTCAAATCCCGGTAAAAGTAAAAAAAATTATTTTTTCGACCAAAAAGTAAGAGATAGAGGGTTGGTCAAGAGGACCAAAGTTGCTCCTCTCGTCGAGTTCTATAAGGAAGCAATGTCAAATCCCGGTAAAAGTAAAAAAAATTATTTTTTCGACCAAAAAGTAAGAGATAGAGGGTTGGTCAAGAGGACCAAAGTTGCTCCTCTCGTCGAGTTCTATAAGGACGCAATGTCAAATCCCGGTAAAAGTAAAAAAAATTATTTTTTCGACCAAAAAGTAAGAGATAGAGGGTTGGTCAAGAGGACCAAAGTTGCTCCTCTTGTCGAGTTCTATAAGGGCGCAATGTCAAATCCCGGTGAAAGTAAAAAAAAATTATTTTTTACGACCAAAAAGTAAGAGATAGAGGGTTGGTCAAGAGGACCAAAGTTGCTCCTCTCGTCGAGTTCTATAAGGACGCAATGTCAAATCCCGGTAAAAGTAAAAAAAATTATTTTTTACGACCAAAAAGTAAGAGTTAGAGGGTTGGTCAAGAGGACCAAAGTTGCTCCTCTCGTCGAGTTCTATAAGGACGCAATGTCAAATCCCGGTAAAAGTAAAAAAAATTATTTTTTCGACCAAAAAGTAAGAGATAGAGGGTTGGTCAAGAGGACCAAAGTTGCTCCTCTCGTCGAGTTCTATAAGGACGCATTGTGAAATTTCGCTGAAAGTGAAAAAAATTATTTTTTACGACCAAAAAGTAAGAGATAGAAGGTTGGTCAAGAGGACCAAAGTTGCTCCTCTCGTCGAGTTCTATAAGGGCGCCATGTCAAATCCCGTTGAAAGTAAAAAAAGTTATTTTTTACCACCAAAAAGTAAGAGATAGAGGGTTGGTCAAGAGGACCAAAGTTGCTCCTCTCGTCGCGTTCTATAAGGACGCAATGTCAAATTCCGGTGAAAGTATAAAAAGTTATTTTTTCCAACCAAAAGTAAGAGATAGAGGGTTGGTTAAGAGGACCAAAGTTGCTTCTCTCGTCGAGTTCTATAAGGACGCAATGTCAAACCCCGGTGAAAGTAAAAAAATTATTTTTTCCAACCAAAAAGTAATAGATAGAGAGTTGGTCAAGAGGACCAAAGTTGCTCCTCTCGTCGAGTTCTATAAGGCCGCAATGTCAAATTCCGCGAAAGTAAAAAAAATTATTTTTTACGACAAAAAGTAAGAGTTAGAGGGTTGGTCAAGAGGACCAAAGTTGCTCCTCTCGTCAAGTTCTATAAGGACGCAATGTCAAATCCCGGTGAAAGTAAAAAAAATTATTTTTTTGACCAAAAAGTAAGAGATAGAGGGTTGGTCAAGAGGACCAAAGTTGTTCCTCTCGTCGAGTTCTATAAGGACGCAGTGTGAAATTCCGCTGAACGTAAATAAAATTATTTTTTTTAACCAAAAAGTAAGAGATAGAGAGTTGGTCAAGAGGACCAAAGTTGCTCCTCTTGTCGAGTTCTATAAGGACGCAATGTCAAATCCCGGTAAAAGTAAAAAAAATTATTTTTTACGACCAAAAAGTAAGAGATAGAGGGTTGGTCAAGAGGACCAAAGTTGCTCCTCTCGTCGATTTCTATAAGGACGCAGTGTCAAATCCCGGTGAAAGTAAAAAAAATTATTTTTTACGACCAAAAAGTAAGAGATAGAGGGTTGGTCAAGAGGACCAAAGTTGCTCCTCTCGTCGAGTTCTATAAGGACGCAATGTCAAATTCCACTTCGAGCAAAGGTTTGTCACGCAAGTTTGGTAGACATGGTGGAAGCGGATGTGTAAGCGGGCGTGTCTTGTAGGTCTGTAGGTCTGTAGGTCTGTAGGTCTGTAGGTCTGTAGGTCTGTAGGTCTGTAGGTCTGTAGGTCTGTAGGTCTGTAGGTCTGTAGGTCTGTAGGTCTGTAGGTCTGTAGGTCTGTAGGTCTGTGGGTAGGTCTGTGGGTAGGTCTGTGGGTAGGTCTGTGGGTAGGTCTGTGGGTAGGTCTGTGGGTAGGTCTGTGGGTAGGTCTGTGGGTAGGTCTGTGGGTAGTTCTGTGGGTAGGTCTGTGGGTAGGTCTGTGGGTAGGTCTGTGGGTAGGTCTGTGGGTAGATTTGTGGGTAGGTCGGTGGGTAGGTCGGTGGGTAGGTCGGTGGGTAGGTCGGTGGGTAGGTCGGTGGGTAGGTCGGTGGGTAGGTCGGTGGGTAGGTCGGTGGGTAGGTCGGTGGGTAGGTCGGTGGGTAGGTCGGTGGGTAGTTCGGTGGGTCGGTAAGTCGTGGTCGGTGGTCGGTGGTCGGTGGGTCGGTGGGTCGGTGGGTCGGTGGGTCGGTGGGTCGGTGGGTCGGTGGGTCGGTGGGTCGGTGGGTCGGTGGGTCGGTGGGTCGGTGGTCGGTGGGTCGGTGGGTCGGTGGGTCGGTGGGTCGGTGGGTCGGTGGGTCGGTGGGTCGGTAAGTCGGTGGGTCGGTGGGTCGGTGGGTCGGTGAGTCGGTGGGTCGGTGGGTCGGTGGGTCGGTGGGTCGGTGGGTCGGTGGGTCGGTGGGTCGGTGGGTCGGTGGGTCGGTGGGTCGGTGGGTCGGTGGGTCGGTGGGTCGGTGGGTCGGTGGGTCGGTGGGTCGGTGGGTCGGTGGGTCGGTGGGTCGGTGGGTCGGTGGGTAGGTGGGTAGGTGGGTAGGTGGGTAGGTGGATAGGTGGGTAGGTGGGTAGGTGGGTAGGTGGGTCGGTGGGTCGGTGGGTCGGTGGGTAGGTTGGTCGGTGGGTCGGTGGGTCGGTGGGTCGGTGGGTCGGTAAGTCGGTGGGTCGGTGGGTCGGTGGGTCGGTGGGTCGGTGGGTCGGTGGGTCGGTGGGTCGGTGGGTCGGTGGGTCGGTAGGTCGGTGGGTCGGTGGGTCGGTGGGTCGGTGGGTCGGTGGGTCGTTAAGTCGGTGGGTCGGTGGGTCGGTGGGTCGGTGGGTCGGTGGGTCGGTGGGTCGGTGGGTCGGTAAGTCGGTGGGTCGGTGGGTCGGTGGGTCGGTAAGTCGGTGGGTCGGTGGGTCGGTGGGTCGGTGGGTCGGTGGGTTGGTGGGTCGGTGGGTCGGTGGGTCGGTGGGTCGGTGGGTCGGTGGGTCGGTGGGTCGGTGGGTCGGTAAGTCGGTGGGTTGGTGGGTCGATGGGTCGGTGAGTCGGTGGGTCGGTGGGTCGGTGGGTCGGTAAGTCGGTGGGTCGGTAAGTCGGTGGGTCGGTGGGTTGGTGGGTCGGTGGGTCGGTGGGTCGGTGGGTCGGTAAGTCGGTGGGTCGGTGGGTCGGTGGGTCGGTGGGTCGGTGGGTCGGTGGGTCGGTGGGTCGGTGGGTCGGTGGGTCGGTGGGGTCGGTTGGTCGGTGGGTAGTGGGTCGGTGGGTAGGTGGGGTCGGTTGGGTCGGTGGGGGTCGGTGGGTCGGTGGTCGGTGGTCGGTGGGTCGGTGGGTCGGGTGGGTCGGTGGGTCGTGGTCGGTGGTCCTGTGGGTCGGTAAGTCGGTGGGTCGGTGGGTCGGTGGTCTCGGTAAGTCGGTGGGTCGGTGGGTCGGTGGGTCGGTGGGTCGGTGGGTCGGTTGGGTTGGTGGGTCGGTGGGTCGGTGGGTCGGTGGGTCGGTGGGTCGGTGGGTCCGTTGGGTCGGTGGGTCGGTGGTCGTGCGAGTCGGTGGGTAGGTGGGTCGGTGGGTCGGTGGGTCGGTGGGTCGGTGGGTCGGT
>NW_023415541.1:0-24547 GCF_013373865.1 Monomorium pharaonis | reverse complement strand
ACCTATCTATTATTTATCTATTATAAACTACTCAATTTTCTTCTTTATTTAACAATATATTAATTAATATACAACTACTTTGTTTTTTTAAAAATACAAAATTAATAAATTGCATAGATATTTTACTTACAGATTATCAAGTATAACCAAATTACAAATTACAAATTTAATTTACATAACACAAAATTACATTTGTTGCAAACATAATCAGCAAGTACAAATGCATCATCTGACGTTTATCCGTCATCTTATCCGCAATCATAGTATTCACTTATTTATTTAATAAAAATGTTTTTAAAAACCGAAAGTATTTACTTAATTACGTCATTCCCTATAAACAAGTGCTAAAAAATTGTGCATGGGTATCCTAAAACAATTTTCTTATCATATTATCACTTTTGTGGACCGATTGAAATCAAACACAAGCAAATACTTACTATTATCTACGCCTTTAATGATTTCCAACATTGGTCGATATCTGTTATTAGTTTAAACAAATTAGCGATTCGTCATCTTACTCACTTCGTCATCCTACCCGGCTTTTCCTACAAATTATATACATATATTTAATATATTTGTACTATAATCTATGACATATAGCTGCATATATGTATAGCTGCTATATTGTGTAAATACATGTTTTAATTATTTTTTCTCTATAAAATCAATTTAATTATTTATGTGCTATAAGTTTTTCTCGGTTTGACAAAATCCAAGGAATATTATGAGAATGTTCGTTAGTTTTCTATTTATTTCTGGCCAATTTTTGGTACATGTTGTGTTTTCAACTATTTAGGACAGAAAGTAATCGATCATAGCAGCAATGTTTTTTCATAGAAATGTAATACCAAAATCATTCATTATTAATTAATCACAAATATGATTAAAAAAACGTTTTTTATTATAGGTCTGTATTGTTTTTACTATTTACATCAGAAGTGAAGTAAAACAAACAGACTATCACGGAATTATTTAAGAATTAAAGAAAAATGAATTTACAACATAAGAGATTTCAGTCTTACTTTCTAATAACATATTTTAGATACAACGTGCAGTGGTACAATTGCCCGTTGTAAAGCGCAAAAGCTTATTGCTGCTTATATCAAAGGAGCATGCGACACTGCACATTTGTCATGACAGCTTGTTTATTATGTCTTTTGAAGGATTTGCCACGGTAAAATTTGACTAATAATAATTCTTTCGTTTTAGATTTAATAGAATTTTATTTCGCTTACAAGCACATCAATTTCATACTTTACAATGATTATGTCTTTTTTTTGATTATCTCAATAAAATTGAAGTTTAAAACTTTACGATACAATAGTCTAGCTACTCTATAGAAAATTTAATAATATGCAATTAACCTACTAAATTGTTTTCACATTAATATAAAATAAAACAGAACTACGTGTTAACTTACTTTAATTTTTCGCTTTTGGTTGTTTCTTTCCTTAGAATATAATAGAATTATTGTTTTCTATTATATTTTATTTACAGTAACATAATGAATATAAGTATTGTTTAAAAAAATGACTAACACGATCGCTTTTAGGAGATAAAGAAATAAAGAAATATTTGACTTTAAATGACTTTGATGATAAAATACGATATAAAGTACTTGCGTTGGAAAAAATAAAGAAAATTGTATATTATTATCGCTTTTCATTATGTCACTGGCGAAAATAAATATTTCATGTACAATTTAGTAAATTATTTCTTTCATTATTCTATATACTTAAAGAAGACAGTAACTATGCTATTTTTTTTTCGCAAAGTAACAACTTACTATATTATATAGTTCTCAACATTTTTGTAAAAAAGTATCATATAATACCTATAGATTAGTAAAACGTAAACTCTCCATGTAATTTCGACCAATAGTATTTCAAGTATCGTGCAGACATGGACTTTCGCTGGAATCGTTACTAGTAGAATAAATCGAATATTGTTTAATAGGCCTTGGGCTATGGCCATATTATACACAACGATGAAAACGTTTATTGCATATTTTTATTTCTCTTTCTTTTGATGTAATGTGTTTTTTTTCAGTTTGTTATTGTTCAAACAAATCTATTTAAACTTCTACAACTAGGTTTGCATTATTATTTTCATAACTTTTTTAAATTAATAATTTACTGTAAATTATTAATAATTTATTGAATATTGTATTAGTTTTATTATTATTTTGTGTTGGTAATATTTTTTAAATCAACTAGATGTCTGCTTGGCTTTATCTTATTATAAATTTTTTGTAAATTTTTTTTAACACCCCTAAACACTTTTAACGTAGTATTTTATCAAATACAAATATTAGACATAGTCCTGATAGAAATTCATGCAGTGTGACTGAACTTGGGCTACCTAGTATAATAATTTCTCTATAACACAAAAAATAATTTTCTTTTACTGTTAACTGAGTTCAGATATTAACAGCTTGCATATTATATAATACAATAACTGTGAGAAAACGTGACGTCTTGATTTGGAAGTTTTAAGAGTTTTTGCTATGTTAATTACTAGACACACACACACACACACACCCACACACACACACACACACACACACACACACAGAAACCAATAAAATTATCCAATGACAATCAAAATTGCACTAAATTTCTACCAGGGAGGTTTATAAGTAATTGTCATATGTTACACAAACTCTATATAATGGGTGAATCATCCATATAATTATAGTTATCAGCATTTATCACTAAGGAATATAGGTGTGGATCTTCTTTTAAATATTTTGTCCGTCATCGACCTACATATATTATACTTTTTTAATACTTTGCTACACTGTTTAAGGGAATAAAGTAAGTTTTATTAAAAAAGACATTTATATATAACTACGACTGATCGAATTGTATTACAATGGAGTATGTTTGAAACATTCGAAAGACCAAGAAATTATCAGTACCTTTTTCTAGATAAGGGAGCGTATAGAAAAAGTGCAGTACGATTGGGATTCCCTAAAAGGAACAAGAACTTAAAATTATACACAATTGCGCTAATGTCGGGAGATTCTATTCAATCATTGTGTTGGTGAGTAATTAGTTACAAAACAATTCTGAATGAGTGCGATCATGAACTAAAATTAAAATTAAAATTATAGAGATTAAAATGATATAGTATGGTATGATTGCAGTAACAGATATCACTACATATTTTCTTTTTGGTATTAATATTTTTTTCACCAAACATTCTTGATATTATAATGCCTTTAAACGATCGCGACAATCACTGGCATCTTTCATAGTGCGATTGATATTTTATTGCGGATAAATACGTCGAATTAATTAACATGTATTTGATCTTGACATCCTTCATCGGTATGACCATACATGATAACTATAATGTCACTTAATTTGACTCTTTTCGCTATTGAAAGTCATCTTATCCACATAGGGGGCAAGATGACGAAATTGACACGTCTTCTTAGAAAATCAAAATTTCTTAAATTTTAAATTTATTTAATAGTTTTAATTTTATGGTAGATACGAAGGGCTTTAGTAAAATCTAAAAAAATAGATCATTATTTTTACCCATCACAGAAATGAGGAAAAATCGATAAACCTTAGGGTCGTCATCTTACCCCCCTTTCCTCTACATATAGTATATATGACCGCTCAGTGACCGCGAATGTGTCGTCTCACTGCGGTACTATCTCGCATTTGCCGGTAATTAGCGGTAGGCCGGGTAAATCAGCTATTTTTTATAATAAATAATCGGTAACTGTTGCGAAAATCATAAAATGATAGAGAACTTTTTTTACTCAGTTTAGTCCGTTGTACTTCTATGTAAGCATTATGTCAAAAATTTTCTGACACCCTGTGTATATATATATATATATATATATATATATATATATATCATATAAACTATATAATATTAATAAATGTATATTAATAATTACTCACATTATACAGATTAACGGCCAGCGATAGCACTGCTAATGGCAATAGTACTGAATACGCCAATGTAAAGTATTTCTGTATAATTGCGATAAAACCTTAAATAGCAATAAATCTTAAATAAATTAAAGAAAGTACATAAATGATAGAATGCATACGAGTAATCGTTGTTAATTATATACGTTAATGATTTATATAACTTCTCGCATAAAATTTTATAACTAAAATAAATTTGAATATAAAATAAAGATTATAATGAAAGAGAGAGAATGTGTGTGTGTGTGTGTGTGTGTGTGTATTTATAAATATATATATATATATAAACAGTGTGATTAGCAGAGCGCAAATAGAGTTACAAATTTAAAATTGATTAATTACTCCATAATATACGAATGTTTTGACTCATTTTGAGTTATAGGGTATCAGAAAACACAAATATTGTGTGATTCTTTCTTGGTTTCATGTTGAGTTACTCCCAGATTGCAAAATCCGAAGTATACGTAGGCAGAGAGGAAAAAAGAAAGATATTCTTATATAATATGTAATCTAACATGGCGACTAACATGGTGAATTAAGAATAAAGTAACTCACTATAAGACTACGAAGAAAATATTAAAAATTTAAATAGGTGTTCGAGATCTATATGCAATCGATTCGCAAATTACAAGAAGTGATTGTTAATTTGTTTAGATACTGATCCGAAACACAAATGTTGATTCACAAAAGTTATCGCTTTAAAATGCTGTGATAAGAATACATAAGGGTGAAAGAATATGAAAGAATAAATAACTAAATATAAAATATGTGAGACGGATAAATATGAAGAATGTTCTGAACTTGGCAAACAAGAGCTTTGCATATTCAGAATCAGCACTTCATTAATTAAACTTTAAAACGATGTCAGACTGATTGCGGTCCAAAAGAGCAGGCTAAACTGCAGATCACTCTTTATGACTCTATCTGCGCTTTGCCGTTTGTAATTTTAACCGCGTTATTTACTCTCATCTTTTATTTTATACACGGAGAAATTTTTTTTTAATTACTATAAATAGTAAGCGCGCATCAAAGAAAAAATTTTGAAAATTTTTAATATGTTTTTTATCAAATTACAATAGTATTTACACTACTTATCGTATATTCTTTGAAATTTATCCTTATCTGTAGCTATCGTACTTAATAATTTTTATTGTAAAATTTTCTCTGTGTATTTAAACTTCAAAAGTCTTTGAATTTACTTATTATTAAAATAAATTAATTTTCAAAATAAATATTATAGAGAAATCGGGAGGAAAATATTATAGAAGGTTTGAATATAAATTTCAATAGATAATACAGTAAATTGTAATTATACATAATTACGAACTCGATTGCGTTTTTGTACATATTAAATCCGTTGATTATCCCTTGACATATTATCAAATTTCTTTGCATAGAAGATGCAATACCTGTTACCGTATCTTTGAGTAACGCTTGTTCTATGCGGTAACTAAAATTGATAACGTAATTGTAATATGTTGCTATTAAAATCAATTCATTCATTTCTTAAAGCATATAGCTTTATTTTACCTGGCTATTTCAAATAAACTACACGCATGTTGTGTGAATGATATATTAAGCGTTTCGGTTGCTATCACTGTAGTTATACTATACGTGGCGAAAAAACATATTATCAGTAAAAGTGGAAAAAAATATTTTTGTTGATCTATAAAACACTCTATAAGAACCGGAAGTTGTCGTAAATGAGTTTCATTTTTACTGATTGCAATATCCAAAAGATTATTTGATATTAATTGTATCAAAATGAAGCAAAATGTACATATATAGATGATCACTGTAATTGAATAATTTAAGTCTTAATCGCAGTAATCAAATCTATAGTATAAAAGAATTATTCAAGGTATTGCTTACATGTTGTTATCAATGTGATGTATCTTCCAAAATTCGCGTATTGTTTTAATATTTTAATTTCTTGCACGTTGCTTAATTTATTCCAATTATAAAGTATTTGTTCCATAAGGTCTTGTAACTGTGTTAAAAAATAGTTATTTATTTATCTTTTCTCGAAAAAAATGCTTTAAATAAAAATCTACTTTTCGTATAAATTTTTCTATAAGAGTATTTAGTTGACATCAAATATTCTTACCTTTCTTATACTTAAAGAGTAAGCATTATATTTTAACATATGAATTATCCATGGGATAGTGTACGTAAGAACACGTAGAATAAAATTCATATCACACTCTGTAGTGATGAAATTCGTTAGCTAAAAGTTAACCGTTTAAATTATTTCTATTTTTATATTACTATCATCGATAATTCTTTTGGTTAGAATACACTATTCATAATCTTATTAAATTACACCTAATATTTATGTAATAATTAAGGGGTTATATACACTTAGAAACTTTCAAAAAATCGATTTTTGGGTTTTTACATTTTCTTTAAGTATAACATCTTGAAAATATTCCCTGAAAGTTTCAAGTTAATCTGAATAAAATTGACGAAGTTATACGCGTTCAAAGGATGCTCCGTTCGACCGTTAGCAGGTATAGCGTAGCGCGGGATAGAGATCCTTTCACACGCGCACATGTACACTGTTCTTACTTGTGTGAATCTCTTCTAAAAACCTGTTTCTTTGTATTGTTATTTCCCCTTCTTCGTGTCCTTATGCTATAACCTTAGTATAACGGTTGGCATCGAGCTGTACGGTCGAACGTTCATATATAAAATCGTGCTTAAAACCGTATCTCCGTTTTGGAATTCACTATGGATAAATCTAAGGGTTCCAGAGAGTTACGAAAGACAGAAAATGTTCGAAAATCGAGAACAAAAAAAAGAAAACAATATTTTAATCCAAAAACTGTTGAGACCGACGAAAGTAGTTTTAGTACCTTTGCGAAAAAAATAAAGATTCAAGAAGATATTATTGTGCCACAAGATAATTCTATAGAATATAGAATTTTGAACTTTATCACTGTATTTGCTGCAATTTCAAATTTTGTTAAATGCAAAGTATGTAATGGTGATATTAAATTTCAAGCAGCAAATATGCGTGGACTTGGTTTTAATATTATAGTGATATGCGAAACGTGTGCGCCTCAATCAATTCCTTCGTGCCCTTATATTGGACGCTCATATGAAATAAACAGGCGTTTTATTTTTACTATGAGAGTGCTAGGACTTGGTCTAAAAAGTTGTCAAAAGTTTTGCGGACTAATGGACATGCCACATTTTATTTTTCAAACGTCTTATGACATTACTATAAATAATATACTCAACTGTGTTAAAGAAGTTTCCGATAAACTTTTTAAAAATGCTGTGAATGAAGAGAAAAAAGAAGCATGTAAAGAAAGAAACATAGAAGAAACGAACGAATTAACTGTATCAGGTGACGGGACTTGGAAAAAACGTGGTTTTACATCACTGTATGGAGTTTCATCGATTATCGGGTATTATAGTGGAAAAATACTTGATATTCTCGTAAAAAGTTCATATTGTAAAGCCTGCGAGTATTGGAACAATAAACAAGATACAGATGAATACGCAGAATGGTTTGAAACACATAGTAACAACTGTTTAGCAAATCACGAAGGATCATCTGGGAAGATGGAAGTTGACGCTATCGTTGAAATGTTTAAACGTTCACAGAATAAGTATGGTGTTAAATACATTAATTATATTGGTGATGGCGACTCGAAGACTTATAATGGTATTATAAAATCTAGTCCTTACGGTGATGATACTTCCATTATAAAGAAGGAATGTATAGGCCATGTACAAAAAAGAATGGGGCATCGATTACGTGAATGTAAAAAGAAAAATAAAAACCTCGGAGGAAAAAATAAACTGACTGGCAAAATGATCGATAAGTTAACAGTTTACTATGGTTTAGCGATACGACGAAATTGTGATTCAACAAATAAAATGAGAGATGCGATATGGGCCACATATTATCACTACAGTTCAACAGATGAACATCCGCAACACAGCAAATGCCCGACCGGAGTTGACTCGTGGTGCGCGTGGCAGTGCGCTTCCGCAAAGGGTGAACTTGCCTCTTTCAAACACGATTACAACGCTTTACCTAAAGATGTTTTGGATGCTATAGAACCAATATACAAGGATCTTAGTAAACAAGAATTACTAGAAAGATGCGTCGGCGGTTTTAATCAAAATAACAATGAAAGTTATAATCAACTAATATGGAAAATCAGTCCAAAAATTATACCTAGTGGATTAAAACCTATCGAACTTGCGGCATACACCTCTGCCTGCATATTTAATGAAGGTTCCAAAACATTATTGCAAATGTTTGAAGCCATGGGAGTTCACAGTGGCCCAAATGCGCATCAATATGTTATTACAGAAGATGCAAATCGAATGAGAATAGCAGACGACCGTGCGCTGCAGAGTACTCGAGAAGCAAGAATGCTTCGTCGCCAGCAGCAACTTGATATTTTGGAGGCTTCAACTTCGGGCGAAAACTTATTATATGGGCCTGGAATAGATGACTTTGTGTAAGTTAAAAAATTAATATTTTATTTAAGTGTATACTTGTCTTGAAACTTTAAATGCGTTTTTCTCAAAACCGTATTTTCAAAATCGGTGACCAAGATAACTCGAAAACTACTGCATCGATTTGTTTCAAATTTTACAGGCTTATTTTAGATATAAAAAACTAGTCCTTGAACGAAGGATTTTTTTTTCCGATGCGAAGTTTTTTTTTTATTGGCGAAAGAATGAGTGATTTTTTCATCGAAAATCGAACTTTAACTTTAAAGGTCCGCCATTTTGTTCCAAATCAATATTTTAAAAAATCCTTCGTTCAAGGACTAAATAATTTAATATATTAAATAAATATATTTGATTTTTTTATTTCAGATGATCCAAATCCGAACTACAGTGGTCACCGCAAAACCAATTTTTAAAACGGAGGTTGAGAAAAATAATAATATCTCTTTTATTTATTAATATTTTTTAATAAAAAAAATATGTAAAACTTTTAAAAATATATCCTTTTAAATGTACAAAAAGTTTTTGTTGTAAGTCTTACAGTTAAAAAAAAAAAAATTCCTAAAAATTACGTTTTTTTCGGCTTTCCAAGTGTATATAACCCCTTAATTTAATATTATTGGAATATTAAATTGCATCTGATTAATTTTTTTATCATTCCAATGTCGCCACTGTTGTTACTTAACATTCCGTTCTTAATTTAACTAAATAGAGTTAAATTTAACTCAAGAAATGTTAGGTTTGTGTATAAGTTTGTATGAAATTTATGCATTAATAACCTGAAAAATTGCACATGTGTTTTTTCTTTCGCGATGTGCGTGACTCATACAGCATCTGTTTAACGCGCTAAGGCTTATGAGTTTCGTTTATTCAGTCGTTGTTTCATACGTTTACACATTTTTATAGATCCTGATAAAATTCACTTTCTGTGTATGTTTTTTTCTTTTACCAAAAGAGACAGCAACTAAAGCCAAAAAAATTTTTTCCGACACATATGATGAGGAAGTATCAAATAGTAAATAAAAAATAATATACTGAAAAATCCGTTTAGTTAAATCAACTAAACTCTTGTTTGGATGTGGGCAAACAAATACATTGGACGCAACAAAACAATGTAGTTGTTCGCCTATATTTAAACAAAAATTTAGTTGATTCAACAACATGGGTTTGTTAGTATAATATTACAAAATATTTCAACTACATTCTTTTGTTGCGTCAACCAATTTATCCACATCCAAACAAGAGTTTAGTTGATTCAACCATATAGGTTTCTCAGTGTATAGATTTTGTTAGTAATTTTAATTCTAACGATTAACTGAAATTGTTCAAAGAAAACCAACGACGAAAACCAGCTGCAAGTTCTGCTTGACGATAAACTGAGCTGTGATGATGCAACTCATTTTGGTGCAACGTACTTTAATTTGTTAAAAAATTTAATAAACTTGCGCATACCTAATATTAAATTAAATACTTTCTTTGAAAGAAATCAATTTAATCACAGAGATAAATTAATTAAATGTAATGTTTTCTTAATTACATGATGTTTTGTATTAAAATAATAAAATAAATAAAGTTAAAAATAACAAAATATTATTTAACTTAAGGAATTAATTTAAATTTTTATGTTTTGTAGACTTTTAATATAAAAACAACTTATTTTTTTAGTTATTCCTAGATATTCACAAATAAAAGATTTTAGTTTAAATATTATTAGATTTATTACAATTTTTCGATTAAAAAAACCGAATATAAAAAAAGTATTATACACTAATGTCTTATACTAATATACTTTGTTTGTTTCGTTTAGTTTTGATATTAAAGAATATATACATATACAAAAAAATTGAGAAAAAAAAATTTTGACGTATTTAAAGTACTACAGTATAAATATTCATATATAATACAACGTATGTAATAGTAACAAATTATTAACATATAATTAAAAATAAATTTTTAAAATGACCACAAATAGATACTTAATAATAAAATTCGATGAATTTTATATAACCATTTAGCGGACAATTTTGTAATTTTGATGCACATAATTTAACGTTTGTAAAAAAGAAATATTTTTAATGAAAGTAGTTATTTAGTGTTTTCATAAGATGATATTCATAAGGTGATATTCATAAGATTTTAATTTTTATTAACTTTTATTAAATTCTTTTATTAATTTTATATTAAATAATATACAAAAAAATTAATAAAAAACGTAAAATAATACAAGAAATTACCTGGAATACTAGCCCCAATATAAACATTATGGTTATAGATATTATTAAAGTATTTCTGTAAATAGATTTTTGAAGTGGCCATAAGCCAGTACATAGTAACAAAATTCGATTAATTCTATAGTATTCATTTACTGAACAATTTTGCCATCTCGATGTAAATGTTACAAAGCGTTTGTGTTGTGTTTCTTTCTGCAAGCTGCTTTGTAGGTTCGACATATTTTGATTGCAGTTCTAATTCGTTACTTATAAGTATTTAAATAAATATTAAACTAATGCAAAAAATTAGAGCTATAATTTATTGCAATCATGCAAATTATAATTTTGATGCGTTCGTATCTATAACCTCCAGGCGAACATTATTGTGTGATTATCTTTTTTTTCCTACGTTAATTTTCCTGCGTTTTCTCTTTTCGATCGGCGCAAGCGCAATTGAGAAGTCGCTTTCCGACGTATCTTCATTTCTATTCGAGACGCGAAATGTTACAGTGTTTTCTTTGTAGAGCGTATGGAAGTAATGTATGCTAATATTAATTAAGACTAATTAGAAAGATTGTTATACGATAATTATTAAAAAATATAATCTAAAAATTATATTCAGTATAGTAAAAATTTATTATGGATTACATCAAAACTCTAATTTAGTAAGCTGTCTTAACTATGATGCAATGCGTTGTATTATAATATAAGTAGCCTTAAAATTCTTTATCCTCTTTTAAAATTGGTATGTTATTTTTGTAAAAATTTCTTTTTCGCGATGCTATAAATTTTGTTGTATTCACATTTAAGTTAGTACATATATACCTAGATCTTTATAGTTGCTGAAAACAATACAGCAAAAATTCTAAAATAGTTAAAAATAGTTAATCTATAGCCAATCAAAATGTTAAATTTTGTTTTAGTAAAAACGTTATTCTTGATTTTGAAGTTTTTAGTAGATTTTATGTAGAAAAAAGATAGGAATATGTAAGTTATGAGTTTTTATACTTTTTAAATTATAAAATTAGATTATGTTTTTTATCAATATTAATAAAGTAAAATGTTCCATTTCTGACAAATAAAGCAGTGCCACTTTATTTCTCGGAAATTAAAAAAACTTATGTTGATGACTTTTCTATAATAATAATAATTGTTATTTCAGAAATATCTGAAAAAAACATACACGATGAATAAAGAAAACATAACTTATTTCTTTCAAAATTATTTTGTAAGTAAATTTTACTTATTAAATCAGAAATTATGGTTTTCAAAAATAAAAGGGATAATGAGTTCAAATTAAAGATGAAATCAACGAGAAAAATATAATGTTGAAATTACATGAAAAGAATCTCATTTAAGAATATTTATATCATTTAGATATATATATTCTGTTTTCAATTTAATAGTTAAATCCTCTTATCTAAAGATTAAATAATATAAGAATCTAAAAAAACGTAGATTTTGAAGTTTAAGAATCATAATAATGATGATATTATTGTATAATAATGGTTCGCTCTTTTTCATTTTTTGACGCAAGTTTTTGCGTTTATGTTGTGCCGTCAGAATCATTTTCTTGTAAAAATAAAAAACTTTTTCTTATGTCACTCTGAATATAATGGAAAACGAGACGGTAATAGTATTCTAATTGAAACAGTAGAACAAAAATTAAAAAGTTAAGTAATATTTAATAATAGAACATATTCCTACATTTATTTTATATGCAACAATACATTTTATACTAATTGCATCTGTAGCATTATATTTTTATTTGAAGCGTATACTACAAGAATGCTGTAACTACTTGCATCGGAGGTTCAAGCTTCGATTTCTATCTTATGTCGATAATCAGAAGAGGGAAAGAATCATCGCAAAGTATGAAATTGACATACTTGTAAGCTAAAATATGAATTCTATTAAAATAAATTTGAAGTAAAAATATTTGATAAGAATTATTAGTATCAAAATTTTACTGTGGCAAATCCTTCGAACGACGGAATAAACAAACCACCAATAACGATGGTGCAATGTCGCATGCCCCTTTGCATTACAAGCAGCAATAACTTCTGCGCTCGCAATGGAGCTGTATACCATTGCACATTATATCTAAAAAATCTTGCTATTATAAAATCATAATTAAAACTGATAAAGTGTGTGTTGGAAATTTATATTTAACAAATTAATTACACATAATTTTAACCCGCTTGTTTTATTAGCACTTAATGATCTCAAATAGAAATAAAACATACATATAATAAACAAGAAAAATATTTTAATTTCTAACTTTACAAATTATGTGCATGTAATTAAGGTTTAATAATATGTATGTTACTTACGTTTTGTAAAAAATATCGCTGCTATGATCGATTATTTTCTGTCCTAAATAGTTACCAAATAACATGTATCCAAAATGGCCAATAATGAATATAAAACTAACAATCATCTCATAATAGTCTTTAGAGTCTATTAATCGAGAAAACTGCAGCATATAAATTATTAGTTTGTTTCCGTAGAACAAAATAATAAAATTAATTTATATTTATAGGTACAATGCTAATAAACTGTATCAATTACTGATTGGTTAATAGCTATTGGTAAAATCAATGCGCGCGCGCGCAATATTAATAAGTAAAAATAAAATAATTACTCACGCGGTAAAGGTTAATGCTCAGCGACAGTACCCCTAAGGGTAATAGTAATGAATATGTTCGTTTAATATTTATCTTCAATAAGTCCATAAATCTTAAATAACAATAAATCTTAAATATGCGTATAGAAAGAGTATATAGGTTACATAAATGATTATAAATGATAACTATTAATTATTATATTGATATGTTTTATATGTGATAATTTACAATATTCTTATGTTATATAAATTTGTTGGAAAGTGAAAATCCCACTGTCTAATATAAAAAATTTCACATATTAATAACATTTACGAACTCGGTTGCTCTTCTATACATATTAAATCCATTGATTATTTCTTGATATATCATTGAATTTCTTTTGGTCGGTGCAATACTTTGTATAATATCTGGGTGTAATGCTTGTTCTATGCGGTAGCTAAAATTATTAATTTAATTATTATAACATCTTTATAAAATGCTTAAAATCAATTGATTTATTTTTTTAAAACTTTTTGAATTTTACCTAGCTATTTCAAACAATCCACAAACATGTTGTGTATATAACATATTAATCGTTTCAGCAGCTAGTACTGTGGTTAGACCACATATGACAACAACACATAATTGCAACAAAATTGGAAAAAAATATTTCTGTTGATCTATGAAACATTCAATTAGGATTGGAAATTGTCGTAAATGAGATTCATTTTTACTGGACATGATGTCTATTAGAATATTTGATAGAAACTGTACCAGAATGAAGCAAGAAATACATGTATACATAAACACTGTAATCAAATGATTACAAATTCGAATCTAATCAAATCAAAGTAATCGAAGCTAGATTACAAAAGATTTATACAAGATATTGCTTACATGTTAGAACTAATGTAATAAATCTTCCGAAAGCTGAATATTCTTTTATTATTTCAATTTCTTGTATGTTGTTTAATTCATTCCAATCACAACACACTCGTTCCATAAGATCTCGCATCTGTGTTCATAAGGTAATCGTTATTTAGTTTCTTTCCGAACATATTCTAAATAATATTTAATAATAAAAATCACACTTATTTTTCTCATAAGATTTACTTAAAAGTATTCGCATTTGATATTGTATGTTCTTACTTGTTTCATATTTAAACAGAGTGCATTATATTTTAATGTATAGCCTAGCCATGGAATGGTGTAGGTGAGGATATGTAGTAAAATATCTGTACTGTACTCTGTTGTGACAAAAGTCATTAGCTAAAAATGATATTTTCTATTCAAATTATTTTTTACTTTCATGATATCAATTATTAATATTTTTTACCAAAATAGATTTGAAAAGATTATTTAAAATATATATAAATGTAAATAAAAAAGTTTTAATCAAATATTAACAAGTTTATTGCAATTTATAATTTATTATGTTTTGTTACAATTCAAAATTTATAACAAAAAATATTTTTTAATAAAAATAATTACGCATTAATGTTTTTTAACTTTATATATAAGATTTTTATTTTTATTAAGTAAAGTTTGTTTTATTAATTTTTATATTAAATATTGTACAAAGAAAATTAATAAAATGTAAAATAAAAAAAGAAATTAGCATACCTGGGCTATTACGCCAGATGTAAGCATTATGGTCATAAATGGTATTATGATATATTTGGAACTAGACTTTTGATACGGCCATAAGCCAACACATAGTAACAGAATTCGGTTCATCGTATAGTATCTATTCATCGAGCAATTTTGCCATTTTGGTATGAATGTTATAACGCGTTTGTGTCGAATTTCTTTCCACGAGTTACCACTCAAATTTAGTACGCGCATGTTTGATTATAGATTATAATACTATTTCTGCGTATGTAAAATAATGTGCTATTTTTTTTATAAAATTACAATAGTTTACTATAGCCATGCGAATGATAGTTTTTACATATATTTAGCTACTGTCCGTATCAATAAGTCATAGGTAAACGGTATTATTTGCGTAATAAAACAATTTTTTTTGTGTATGTGTTTCATATTTCTCTTTTACATTCGATCGGCGCAAGCGCAATTGCAACGTCGCTTTTGCACGTTTCCGACGCTTCTTCATTTCTGTTCGAGACGCGGGACATAACAGTACTTTCTTTGCTACGTGCCTACAGAAATAATATGTGCTATATAATAACATCATTCGAGACTAACTAAAAACATGGTTATGCAAATATTGTTGGAAATTGTGATCTGTAATAAAATTTATTTGGCGAAGATTACATCATAAATACTGTAAATGTCATTTTGTATTACATTAAAACTCTAAGTTAGTGAGCTGTCATAATTACAATTTATTAGTTGCATTATAACGTAATTACATTTAAAATTGTATTACACAAAGAATCTATGTTTATATATAGCTTTGTTCCTCTATTAAATTAATTTATTAAGATTAAATTGTGCCGGAACATAAATATTCTTTTTACTAATCTAATTATCAGAAATGATAATAATATTATCATATAATAATAGATTGTTTTAATAAAAAAAGTGATAACATATATTTCTATTACTTAAGAAATACGACTCGATTGTTGCATATCTTCTTGACTAATGTCGCACTAATCCTTATTTCATTTTTTACATTGTGCATGATTCTATAAAAAAATGTATATATCGTATATTCCGTAAAATTTCACATTTATTTTTAATAAACTAAACGATAACAAATATAATTTTATAAATAGCTTTTATATTTTATTATATTAGCATTTACAACAAGATATATTAAAATTATTGCATTGTGACGATCTATATATGCGTGTTCAACTATAATGATAAATTTTATATTATAAACTTATTGGATAGAATAAATTACCATAAAATATGAAAGTGACATGCTTGTAAGCTGAAATAAAAAATTTCTTGACAAACAGGCAAAAATATTCAATAATAGATTATTATTAATGCTTCAATTTTACCGTGGCAAATCCTTCTAAAGATGGAATAAATAAGCCGCCAATCGTAATCGTGCAATATCGCATGCTTCTCTGCATTACAAGCAGCAATAACTTTTGAGCTTTTAATGGAGCCATGTACCATTGTACGTTGTATCTATGCAATGTATTAAAGGAAGATTATAATTGAAAGTTTCAATGTTGACACAAATTTTTTATTCTTTAGCATTATAATAACTATCTAATTAGCTCTCACGTTTTGTGAAAAATATCGCCGCTATGATCGATCACCTTCTGTCCCAAATAGTTACAGAAAAACAGATACCCAAATTGACCCATTACAAACAAAAGAGTTGTTACTGTCTCCTGATGTTCTTTAGTTGTTATCTGTCGAGAAAGCTACGATCACACAGCAAATGATCAGTTTGCTTTGTAAGGAATGCAGATTTTGCATCTAGAGATGCGATATTATATGCAGGTATCGCGTTTACAATATTTAATTAAAATATGTTAATTCAGCGTCACTATTATTAGTATCAATAAAAATATATATCAATAGTTACTTACGCGATAGAGATTGATGCTTAGCGATAGTACCGTCAATGGTAGTGCAGTGAAAAACACCCACTTAAAATTTTCTTTCGACATTTCAATAAACCTTAAACATTAATTACGTGCGTAGGATACATGTACAAATAATTATTGTCAATAATTACGTATAATTATTGGCAATAGTCATTTGCGATTTATATAATTCCTTGCACATGAAATTTTATATTTTATATCGATGCAAAATTATTAGAGAAATTAATAGTTTGAACAAAAATCATGCTACAGAATAAAAGAAATTTTCTTGTTTAAATTAATAAGAATTACGGATTACTCGATTGCTTTTCTGTGTATATCGACTGCGCTGATTATTCCCTGATATATTATCGAGTTTTTTTCAGCAACAGATATGACATCTTGTACCATACCTCTATGCAATGTTTGTTCTATGCGACAACTAAAAAGTAATTTGTATGTTTAATGTTGTCAAAATTATAATAATTCACTCGCTTCTTAAAACATTATTTACTTGGCTACTTCGAATAATCCGCAAGCATGTTGCGTATATAACATAAAAAGTGTCTCGACGGCTATCAGCACAGTTAGACTGCATAAAACGACAAAGAACAGATACAATAAAAGCGGAGTGAAATACTTTTGCTGATCTACAAAACATTCGATCTCGGCCGGAAATTGTCGCAGACGAGATTCGTTCACAGCCTTTGTGATGTCCAGAACAAAATTTGACAGAAGCTGTATCAAAATGAAGCTAAATGTACTCAAATAGATGGATACTGCAACAGTTAAATCAATTCTGAATTGCTATTAAATCCAGCAAGTTGAAAAATTATTCAATATATTGCTTACATGTCGTAACCAATGTGATGAGTCTTCCAATAGCTGAATATTTTTTTATTATCTCAAGTTCACGCGCGTTGTTTATTTCATTCCAGTCGATATGCACTCGTTCTATAAGGCTTTGCATCTACATTCATAATAATTATTTTACGTTTTTTAATATTCTAAATAAATTTAATATTGAATGTATTTACCTTTTTCGTATTTAAGCAAAGAATATTATATCTCAATAGATAAGTTAGCCATGGCATACTATATGCGAGGATCTTCAGAAGAAGATCCATACTGTATTCTCTTGTGACGAAGGTTGTAAACTGAAAGTAATATTTTCTTCCAAGTTATTTTGACTTTTCATTAATTTTGTCAATATTAAGCGGTCATTATCTACGGTAAAATTTCAAAAAATTTTTCATTTTTTTCAATTTTTCGAAAGTACATGTATTCAAGAATTTACTGTATAATTTTGATGAAGAAATTCGAATTATTTCGATGTGTTACAGCTAATTTGTAATAGCGCTCGAAACGCTCACTCTGCTCAAATTGCACACCAACGGCTCTAAGTCATTCTACACTCTCTGCGCGACAAAAAAATTTAATAACTATAAATACCTAATCGATTTTAATTTTTGGGAGCTTATTCTACACATCTATAGCTATTGTCTTTACCAAAATTATGTCAAAATATTGATTCTATTATATTTTTTACATAACAAAAAGAAATATGTTTCTTCTCACTTTTTTCGGAACAATACTACTTTTTATTTTTTAATAAAAATTATTAATTATGGTAGGAACGATAGCAACACTCATACAAATTAATAATTTATTGAGAAATCAATCCCGTAGTGGATACATTTGGTTTTTAAGACACCATATAAAAACATTGAAAAACAATAAATAACAATACTTTAAAATTATTTAATATTATTTAGATTGTAGTTTAATAAATACAAAAAAGAGAATTATTTAAATATATATACATAGTATATTCACTAAGAAACAATTTCTAAAAAAAACCTCAATTTTTGAATCATTACAGTAGAATGACCTCTTAATATAATTTTGGCTAGTAACTTTGCAATGGTTTTGTAGAAGTTAATCAATATACAATAATTATGTTCAAGATATATAATAATTTTAAGCGTCACTGAATTCGTTAAAACTTTATGTTATTTTAATTTTTTTACAGCTAATTTATTAAAATTAATACATTTATAAAAATTAATTTTTTTAACTTTTATATCAAACAACAATATTTTGAAGATAATTTTGATTAATTGCAAAAGTAAGATTTATAAAACTGTTATACCTGAAATACTACTCCTGATATAAGTATTATGGTCATCATCGTTATTAGAACACATCTGAAACCAAAACTTTGATATGGCCATAGGCCAATACATAACAATAAATTTCGATTAATAGTGTAATAAGTATCTGCTGTGTTACTATCAGTCATCTCGGTGCAAGTGCCGTGACGCGATATGTGTAAAATTTTTTTCTTCTTTTATCTGCTAACATGTTCTATTATAATTTCATAATTTTTGTACATTTTTTCGCTTACAAATATCATACAGATATTACACTAATGTCGAAATTACGAAATTTTGCGGATATTAAAATTGTGTTGAATAACTAAGTTCAAATTGCAATTTTAACTTATACCTGACTAAAATGTCTATTATTAAAAACAAATACATTATTACTTGCAAAGTATGTATGTGTCGTGTAATTGGTTATTCGTTTTCTATTATCGTCATCTCTTATATTCGATCGACGCAAGCGCAATTGTAATGTCGTTTTCACATATTTTCAATGTCCCTTCAGTCTTATATGAGATGTAAAACGATGCGGACTTTCTTTCGATGTGTATATAACAATATCAATATGTAGACATATAAGATTAAAGGTTATTATTAAAATTACTATTTTATTTTATTATATTATACATAAACTTTTGATATATTTGATAATGCTTACCGAAGTAAAAAATTCAAGTGATTCAAGTGATGCCAATTCGGCAAATACACTATATAGTGTAAATTTACAACTTTTCAGGCTTCTTTGTATTATAATTTGTATTATAATACTATTGTATTATAAATTGTAGCAGTTTTTGTAATGGAATAGGGACGGAATACCAAGGTAACTTACATCTAATAATGATATTATGATCATTAGCTTTTGGCCTGTTCTTTTTTGTTGCACTGCTACATTGATGTAATAAGTTAGAGTAAAACATTTATACAATGTATCTCACTCTAACTTATTGCAGATATTGAGAATAGGCCTTTTTGTCATCAAAATAAGCGTGATTATTTACGCGTTTCTTTCTCATCATTGAGTAATGACGTCACTATATGAGTATAAAATACTCACATTATTGATTGTGAGTGATTTAGTATCATTTTAATATAAATGCAAAGCCAATTAATGTTAGCGCAATACTTACGCGAAACATGTTGAGACTTAGAGAAAGTACATCCAATATAAGTAACAAGAAATAAGACATTTCAAAGCAGAAATGAAAAGAATCAAAAAACATTCCACAAAAATAATATTTTAATATTAATAAAAGTACCAATTGAATAAATAATCATCCTCCGTATGACAAACACAAATAATTTTTTATTTAATTAAAATTGAATAGAAGAAAAATTTGGCATTAGAAGCAAGGTTTATTATTATCATGGAACATAATTTTAATATAATTTTTATTAAGGTATGTAGCATATATTGTTATTCAGCTTTGTGTGTCATTATTAGCTTATTAATTTTTTTACAGATTATAAATTGTTAAATAATCAAATTTTTAAGTTAATAATATTTGTACACACAGGTATTTTTTTATCTCTAGAACAAAACAATAAATTTATAATTTTTTATCTTTTTCATACCATAAAAAAATAAACAGCAATATTTTAATCCAATACATTTGTTATAAATTAAAAAAAAATATTAACACAATTAATGCCATAGCATTTGTTAAACAGAATTTGTAAATTAACAACAAGTTTTATACATTTTTAAATTAAGACATTTAATCAAATGTTTATTAAAAATATATTTTTTAAATTATAACATATTAAAATTTGTGTAATGTTATATTTCCCCCAAAAATTATAAAATTGGTGTCTTTGTAATTGAAATCACATACGCACATTACATGGAACATAAGAGTGTAAAAAAAGAAAGCAATAAACTCAAGGCCTAAAACAAAAAAAAAAATTATTTATGGAGTTAATTGATATAATGATTATTATGTTTATATAATATTTTTCTTAATTTCTTACCGTAGCCAGACCTTCCAAAACAGGGACTGAACAAACCAGCAGCATCAACTTTGTAAACTCTTTGTACCTTTTCTATTAGAAAGAATATCAATTTCTGTATTTTTAATGGAGCATTATACCATTTCGTATTACAGCTATATTACAAAAATTAATTAATAGTAAACTATAAATATATCTTCATTTTAATTATATGCGGATCTTCTGATCAGTTCAATTCAATTTATGATACATAAAATATATGTATTATTATGTTATATAAATATACTACATACATCATGTGATAGACATGTTCGTCACAATTTATAAATTCTTGTCCAACAAAGTTACCATCTAATTAAAAATAGAAAAACGAAAATTATGTAACAGACTAATTTAATAGTTTTCCATTTTTTCCTGTTGCATTGTGAGTATGCGAAATAGCTGTAAGTAAAATCGATGATTCGTAACAATTAAAATTAATCTTATAAATAGCAAAATTTCATATGTAACAGTATATTACAACGAAAAAAACTTATAGTTGCTGTACATAGACCGGCTGTAATCATAAACAAATATGATAGTCCAAAGCTAGCCTTTAATAAATCTGAAAACCTAACAAAAAATTTCTTTATCATTAAATTGCTTAAAATTATAATATATCCTTTATTCTATTTCGGGGCTGTTATAAATAATCTAGTTCATATAAAAGATATTTTTTAAAATTAGCAGAGATACTGACTCAAGCGCTCTTCTATGGGGTATCCACTGCAGCGATTATTTTATCATGGAATAATAATATAGCTTTTCCGCTGTGGATAGTTTGTGAAATGGTCTACACTTAGCATATGTTTCATGCGGTAACTGTAAAATTCTGTATGTCATAAAAAATATATAACATATGGCATACATTAATTTAAAACCATAATAAAATTACAACATATAATTCTTGCATTATTTTAACAGTACTAATCTCACATATAAATACACACACACATTTTTTAATATAGTATGTTCTTATATTATTGGCGTAAATAGCGCGGAACTCATACATTTTTTATATATACAAAATTAATAATACATATTCGAATCCTTATATTATTATTTTCTACTTCCTAATTTTCAAGTTTTTTAATGCTCTATTATATTGGCTTATCAATTCATATTTGGTGTCATTACATACGTAAAGTAGAAAAAAAAATATAAAAATAGAAATGGTAATTAATGGAGAAGAGAATAAATGGTACCAAAATCCAAGTGAAATACATAAAGTCTAATAAATTCTATAAATAGTATAAATTAAAAGGTAATTTATCATTTGGCTAAAATAACTGATTGCTAGAAAACAATTTTCTAAGCATAAAAAATATACCAATAAATTTTGAAAGAGATAAAAGAAATAAAAAGAAACAATAATAAAAACAATAATAAAAAGATATGTTACAGAAATCTTTTTTATTTACGATTGTACCTGGTAATTTTAAACATTCCGAAAGCGTGTAACGCATTTACCAATGAAAAATGTTTCAGCAGCTATTCCAGTAATTCCACTAATAAGCACTCCCACAGCATCATGTATTATTACAAAATAAAAATATTTTTGTTGCTTAACAAAATAATGTGCCTGATAAAGAAGTAAACGCGGCGCGAGACTCATTTAAAGGCTTCACGATGTCAAGTATATTCGGTATGTATTGTATTATAGTAAAACCGAAACATCCAAAACAGACGCATACTAAAATTTTTAAATTTTATAAATTCATATAGTCAAAGAAAATAATAGTTGATTGACGTTCAAATTAATATGAGAAGATAAAAAAACAAAAACTTTAATAAAGAATGCGTAGTTGCATTAACTTTGAAAATCAAGTAAACCTTAGAAAAATAAAAATCTTTCACATATTGATTTCTAAAAAGCATTACATTAATTTAATTATATCAAAATTTAAGAAATTTACAAAAGACGGAAAAATTGACTATGTTATAATATTTTAAACCTGCGTTCCGTATAACACTTGAAAAGTTTATAATTTTTGTATAATTAGATACTAAATTAAATTCGCACAAAGTAATTAAAAATTTAATTAGTGCATACTTCCTATAGCTATCGTAAATTGTCTTCCAATGGTAGCGTATTTGTGCATTATGGCAGTCTCTTGATCATTTACAATAACTCTCCAGTTACTTTGAACATGGTTCCGTAATTGTTTTATCTATTACACAATTTAAGTAGAGACAGAATAAACATACTTATACGTTATACACATATATGAATTTGTTTATATTATTGTTTTTATATACTAATACACACGCGATATTTTCTGCAGTTTTAATTTGTAGAAATAAGTTTAGATTAAAATATTGATACACTTACATTTCCCATAACAGCAGAAAAAGTAATATATTTAATGAACCACATTAAAACGAGGAATATAACAGCTAATACTTCCAGAAGAAGATCAAAAGTGCATTCCGGAAGAAATAATTTCATAAACTGTAAGCAATACTTATTGATATATAAATATTTTAACTATAGAATAACAAATTGATTTTGTATATCTGAAAAAAAATTATTTTAAAAAACCCATGTACACACAAAATACGTTAAATTTAAACTATTTAAATTATATATTAAGTATTTGTATTATGTGTTACATATTTATTTTATGTTATTCAAAATGTATTATTAAACTTTAAATTGTGTTAGTAAGGATCTCAGATATTGCAAATTCTTGTATATGGAAATGCAGAAAGTAAAAATGATTCTATCTTTAGGTTGGTTTAGCATAATGAATCTGATAAATATGCATTTTCAATATGAAGGAAAAATATGCGTCCTAATATAGTTATGCTATGAGAGATTTGAGTGATTTAAAAATCACTTTACAATTATGTTAACATTTTGGATTGTTTATTAGATAAGAATGTGTAACAACATTTAGAGTATATCAAATCGTGTACGCTTGCGATGCGTGCATATGTTTTTTTAAAATAATTTTTTTTTTAAATGGACAAATATTCTTATGTAACAAACTATGTTAATTACGCGCGCGAAAACGCCAAGCACGATTTGTAATAATATGTAATTTAATAAGATACCTGTACTCAATATGGCCCACTATGCTTTGGGTATTTTTCTAATTTTGTGATGTACGAAATTGAAAAATAAGGGTCAGATTAAAAATAAGTATTTCTGAAATCAAAAAATATATAAAATATTTTCAATTATTTATACAGTAAAGATTTAAAAAGAAGGCATTTGGACTGTGTTGGATTATATTTGTACTCAATATGGTCTTGTTATATATTTTCCTCTTTTTCACAAGATTTTTGAAAAAATGCGACATAAAAAATCAACATGTTAATTAAGCACTTATTAATATACTTATAAAAAAAATTACACGTACAACTATAAAAATATAAAACTGTGTTTATTACTACGAGTCGTAGTAACTTTTACCTGTCAAAAAGCTCCTCCAACTGACTGGAAAGTAGACAAAAAATACTAATCAAAAGTTTAACACTAAATAAAGAAACAGAATCTTAACTTTTATATAATAATAAGATATATTGCGTTTTCAATAATGTTCCTGGCCATAATAGTTTCACCATGCAAAGAGTTTTCTTTTTTTTTTTTAAAATATAAATAAGATGTTTCAATAAAAATATAAAATAAAT
>NW_023415540.1:0-25000 GCF_013373865.1 Monomorium pharaonis | reverse complement strand
TAGTGTGGAACTTCCTCAGCTGCTTCGTCGACACCGGCATTTCGCTGGTCCCCGAGATCTCGTGAAAGTGACGCACGAGTTCCTTCTCGGCGAGGCGAACGTCGCCGTCGTAACTTTCGTATCTCACGTTGTAGAGGAATCCGGAGAGCAGTTCGGGCGTAATCGTCAGCACCTCCCGCTGCAGGAGCCTTGGCAGCGTCGCCAGGGAGAAACCGTCGGGATACTGCTTCGACATCTTGGACAAACGGTACACGTGACGCGTGACATTCAACGTGGGCGTGCCGTGATCGTCGGGATGCGGGAGATCGTGCTGTCTCCTGATCCTGCGGCACACGCTTGCGCTACTTCTCAGACAGGGTTCCCTGACGTGGCTGTACATCTCGTCGCAGATCCTGGACGGTCTCGTGTCCAGGCTCCTGAGAACGCCGGGGACTAAGTCGAACACGTTGTACCTTCGCTCGAGAATCGCTTGATACACCTTGCGTAACGCCTCCACTTCCACCGTACTGAAGTCATCGTAGTAGTCGTACAGGAGACTGCCGAAGGTGTCGAGTATTCGCTCTCGCAGAAGTGCACCAAAATGCAGCAAGTGTTCCGTGACCTCTTGCAACGTGTAGCTCGCTTTCGGCGTTACGAGATTCAGCTGCTCGAGAAAGTCGCGACTCGTCAGGATCACGTAGCTGCCTGTCCGATTCGGTGATATCTTGTCGTGTCTGTGGAGTTCATAGTCGACCGCCTAGAGAAATTAGGAAATGAAACAACGGTATCCCGAAAAACAGGTGAGAAAGAGAAGTCGACTCCTCTCTTTGATATATGTTTCTTACAAATAGGGTTTCTTATAAATCCAAACTTAATCTAACTTTACCCCAAGTGCTTATTTGCGAAAGAAAATTTGACGGGATTGGATAATCTGCTTAAAATTCAAGTTGATAACCCATTCGTTTCGATCGATTATGCGAAAATTTGTTTCACCAGCTAATAACATTATCGACTAATGTTTAAAATTTCATAGTAGTTTGTTATTTTCCCTGTTTTTCCCGCTTTTTGTTATTATCGTAAAGAATTTGATGACTCATATCGGATATCGCTCTTATTATTAATCGTTCAATAATACGACGGTGAAATTGAGATGTAATACAGTTATTCACGTAGAAGTCGATTACCGCTAACAATTGGCGTCTTTAATTTGACAAATGGTAACATAAATCTTTCGAGAAATAGGTGAATGCGATATCTCGCCGAGTATAACAATTTTATTATACGAGTCATAAACGTTCGTAATACTAAAGATAAATCTACTTTAAATATTAGAGCGCAACGGCGTCTAAATGCAATGTTTTAATATTCCCAATTACTTGTTACAACAAAAAAAATTACGGTTTTTTACTTATAGCTACATTAAAAACATGTTAAAATATTAAAATACACTAAAATATATTTGAATTTAAATTTATCTTATGTTTAAGTGAATCTAAATTTATTACAGCATAACAAAGTAAATAAAAAGATTTTAAAATTCGGCCATCCCTCTCTGCCCTCCTTCCCTCTCTTTCCTTTGCTTTCAATCTTCTAGCTTTTCTTTTTCGCGGTAAGGTCGGGACAACCACCCGTCTCACCTGCGCGGATGACACGAGCAGCAGGATCAAAGTAAACCCGATCCCCCGTACCGCGGTCCGCGATGACAGCATTGCCGGTGCCATAACTCACACTCGCGAGACGACGCAAACTTTGCTCCGACAACAATGCAAACCGATCAAGCTGTCGTGTAGCTTATATAAGGTGGGCGTGTATATGTCTTTATGCGACGTGCACGTGAGTGTGAGATCGGCCTGTGCGGCGGTGCGCTGTGTGGTCCAGGTGTACGCGACGAGATTGAAATTAATCATGAACACACGACGATATAGAGCCCGCCCTGAGAGCTCGGGTCCCACTCTCTTATTTATCTCGCGATCTAATGTAGGGACCTTACGCGGTCAGTAATACTGTTCAGCGGCAATAAACGCTGAAAATTAAGTTTGGGTGTGTTAATATATTTTTTTCAATAATTATGTTAAAGTAGTTTATAAAGTAATTTATCAATTTACGTTATAAGAGTAAGAAAACTAACTCAGTTACGTTAAGATTAAGTTAAATTAAATTAAGAATTAATTTTCGATTTTTATATCACGTTAGAATGTAGTGCTCTTTTAAAAATTAGCTCACCTTAAATGAACAATTGCAATATGGATCATCAAATAAATTTAATTAATAATTGAGTTAAAGGTTATTAACTTTTTAACTAGTTACTATATCCAACTCTGCCGGCAGTATTATTAATCGTGTGTTAAAACTGATAAAACAATGTGGAATATTGATGATGCAAATTTTTCTGTGCGATAGGAATATCGACAACGATAATGACCACGCGAGGAGGACTGCGCGTCAGTATTTCTGCCAATTATAAATATAGTTCCACAATCATGGATGACACAGAAATCGTAGAAATAATCTTGGGCTGTAAAAATATTGATGCGTACTGTCAATACTACCGATTCAATATTAATACTTATCAATATTATTGACTGCGTGAGATCCCTATAGCACCCCGTTTTATTCTCTGTTCTTCCATATAAATAAAACCGATCGCTCTCGAAAGCCGCTTTTCAGTCATACCTACAGCCGCAACCATCGATCCAACGTCACTTCTCGTTACTTCGCGTTGGGAGCTTTTTTTTTCTTACATTTGAGTTCTATCGAAATCGCTCCGTTACAAGTTCTCATGTTTTATTTAAACGTTCTATTTTTTCGTGCGTACATATATCAAGCTCTCTTATTGCACAGCCTCCGGAAAGTTAATATTTGATCGGGATCATCCCGATCGAGGTTCTGCACCCTCCGGAGGGTGTCGCGAAGCGCTTCATCCGTAATTCCGCCCGCCTTCGGACGGGCTTGCGCAGTTCCCGCGGCAATATGGATTCTTCGAGGGATGCATGCCTCGCGCCAAGGGCGCAGCGTTTTCCGCGGAATAACGCGTCCGAGAGCACTCGCGGACGCACTACGCTCGTCGCGACGCCACCCGACGTAGCTCCGGGTAGCCGCGATCCGCCGTCGTCGTCGTCGCCGTGCAGTTGGGACCTGGACCCGCGATGTCCGAGGACTATCAGCACGCATGCGAGAGGGCAGAATTGCTGGGCTTGCCGAGGCCCAGCGAGGAGGAGTGGCGGCAGTCGCAGAGCGAGAATCGTCATCCCGACGACGGCGACGACGATAGTGCATTAAAGGTAAATCGCGTCGCGCCTCGCGCTGCAACCAACAATTCGGGAGGACGGAAAAAAACAAAATAGCAGGGCTACTAGAAATCTCTTTTTTTTTAAATCGACATACTAATATTATTAATATCTATTAATAAAATCAATGTAGTTTTTTGCGTCAAACTTTTATACATTTTTTTGTCGTACAATTTTTTTTATTTCTCTCTTCTCTTCTCATTCATCCGACGCTCTCTTTCGCATTCGTGTTTACGAACGGCTAATGCACCTACGATGCGATATCGCATTCGCGACAGACGTTACGCAGCAGAATCGGGTTGCGCGTCCACGTGCGGACCGCGCGCGAGAGATCGTCGCGGAATAAATCGCTGACGTAGGACGGGAGTTCGGATAACCGAGGTTCGTTAGCGCCGACGACGACGGCCGTTCACGCGTGTCCGCGACACGACATCCTCTACTACTCCCTCCCCTCCTCCTCTTCCTCTTAACGACGATGCGCTTATCTCCACAGGACTTGGATTACGCGGACGAGAAGGCCGGGCACATCGGCGGCGGTCTGGACGAGCTGAACACCATTTTGACCTCTACGCAGAAGAAGCTCAACAGATTCAAGGTGACTTGGGATAATTAATTGCGCGGACCTGCGCGCGCGCTTATTTCGCATGTTGCTCGAATTAATTATTATTTTGTCATAACGATAGCATAGAATTTTTACGACCGATACCACGGGCCGCTTTATGTCCTTACCCGTTCGCAAATTGATAACGCCTCCCTCCTGCCCCGCGCGACTAAATGAATAATTGTTCGTAAACTCCGCCCTGACGAATTACAAATAAATCGACAATTACACGTTTTTAAATCGACATCGCGCGTTTCCTTCGTTCCTCGCGAGCAACGAATAGAGAGAACGAGGATCATATACGAAACAAACAATTCCGCAGACAGTTTGTGGCAGTCTGGGAACATTGCTCAAGGGGAAGGTGAGTTCTCGCGGCGGGACGCCGCGTCACAAGCCCGAGGAGCCGAATCCCGATGCGGAGCAGGAAAATCAGGAGAAGCTCGAGTCTACGGTCGACGAGGTGATGACGGTGGAGACGTCGTCGGACGACGTCGTCGCGGCGGACCAGCCGGCGGACAGCGGCGTCCAGCCGAAGCAGATCGATCTCGGCCAGAAAATGGGATCCCATCTGAACAAGCTGGACTCCCTGATCACGAAGGCCGAGAACGCTCAATACAGTATGCAGCATCAAACGAAGCAAATGAAAAAGTTCCTGAAGAAGTAAAAATCGCAATAAACGAAACGAAAAATCGCTACAATTGACGAATTGACCGGCTGGATGAACAAAAATTCTCGCGAGATCGATTAACAATTGAATTAATAAGCTTCCATTTTTTGAATATGAAAGCTCGAGTGAATATTTTACAGATGTATGTCATGCGCGTAAATTAATCCCGAGGTGTTTCTTGACTTGGACCGGTAAATTCTACATTCTTGTTGATGCATAGTTACGTAAGGAAACATAAGCAATTTCGCGGGCAACCGACGCATATAGGAAAACTTGAATTGTTACATTGCACATATGAAGTTTAATTGTTGCATCGAATATCAATACCTCTCTCGCAATATATTTATCAGAGTCGCGAGAAGAAATGTTGTGAATAATTGTTATCAATTCTTTTATATGTCGCGCGACGTTATCTTTGTCGCTAAAAGCCCAGTATTGTTACGATAATATATGTATTGTCAAATGTATGTATATATATTTATATATATCTATATATATTATATATAATTTAAATTTAAATGGCACTCTTTAAAATATCTAATTTTATGTATATACAATATATACATATATGGATATTGTTGACAAATGTAGTATTGTTACATAGATACGAGTATATTTCCGGTTATTAAGGCTTATGCTTGGATCCTTGACAATACTGACATATCAGGTGTAAAAGATACGGAAAAGCACGTTTGGCAAATCGCGAGCCAGTGATAAGCTTTCCTATTCTGCAAATGATGTGATATTGTTTTACATCGATATAGGAATTATTATAACTTCTTACGATCTATATGTATATATTTTATTATTGAATACTTTGCGCTTTGTGTTTTAACGAAATCTAAATTGTATTAATATACTAAACGACAGATATATATATGTTGGTTTGTCTTGATCTTCCTGTACTTGAATTTAACAACACTATATAGTTCACCTTTTTATAAAAAAATATTTTCATAATAGAAATTATATATAATAAAAATTTAACGCATTTACCTTATATTTTTTAAAGTAGGCAACAGAACTCCATGATGGTACAACAATCATTGAATTCATTATAAAAACAAGTAAATTGTCTACGATGTATTACTCTCAAATAATATTAATCACGAACAATCTCAGTCTCATTTCATTCATAACAAATTATTCTCCCAAGATTCATTTTAAAATAATCCGTTGTAATGTGGAATTGGTCCGAAGCCGAAACCTCGACCGATCTTCATTGTCTATTCGTTCCTGCAATAAAAATGACTACTGGCTATTGGCTTCTAAATCCATATCCGACCAAATGGCTTCAGTCTCACTCTCCTCAGGCGCCTCGTCGTTATCTGTGTCCGGTAGACCATCACCAACATCGTAAGTCGTATCGGCCTGTTCCTCACCGACGGTCATGTAATAAGCGGAATCCAGTTTGCTAGAGGAATTGTCTAACCGGTGCATTCCCTCTATAGCCCTCCTGTTGTTCGGGTCTAAGCTGAAGATAAAAGAAAAATAAGTTTATATATATTTAGATTTATTAAGATATGTAAATCAACGATTACAAAATGGAATATGTACTTTAAAGCTATGGCATAATGATCGAGAGCCTTCTCCTCATTGTGCATTCTTGCCCATAGATCTCCTAAAGTCTGATGGAGCTTACAGGTAGAGTGAATTTCCACCTGTCTCTCAAGTAATTCAATGGCTGCTTCCAAATTCATTTCCTGTTCGTATATTTCCGCGAGCAAGTATACCGCGGGTAAGTAGACCTCATCTTGAGACAATGCTTTTTCAAGAAGATTCTTGGCCTTGCTCACTGATACAGGATCTTTCATCAAAACGGATGCATATAACTGCAAACATGAAAGTATATTATTACATTAAGTATATTATCTTCGAAGTTATATTGCGGAAAATTTTCTTTTTAATTTTTTTACTCACCGTTAAAACCCTAGCGGTATGGCCAAGTTGCTTGCAAGAGCTACTGGCGATATTCAGAGCCTCTCGCAACCTGTGCATCCCGACAAGACAATCTACCAGGCCTTTGTGCGGTTCGTACCTATATGATTTCAATTGTACGGCGTGTCTGAAGAAAAACAAAGCGTCCTGATATTTCTTCTGCTCAATAAGAATATTGCCCCGTAATATCGTAGCCTCTATATCGTTAGGATTCAGGTTTAGTGCCTGAGCGGTGAGAGTATTTGCCCTGCTGAATTTTCTAGCTGCATACAAAGAGTATGCCATGGCTACGTAAATCTCGCCGGTACATTCGTTGTTGGCAGTTATCGCCGGTATCAGCCGCTCCAGTTCTTTAATGTGGTGCATTTTGTACAAAACTGCGGCATACATGTCCACTCTGCAGAAAAGTAACAAATGATAAATATTTCTGTCTGAGATATATACAGAAGACCGGGAGAGACGGGGAGAGACCGGAAGAGACGGGGAGAGATCGGGAGAGACGGGGAGAGATCGGGAGAGACGGGGAGAGACCGGGAGAGACGGAGAGAAACGGGGAGAGATCGGGAGAGACGGGGAGAGACCGGGTGAGACCGGGAGAGACCGAGAGAGACCGGGAGAGACGGGGAGAGACCAGGAGAGACGGGGAGAGATGGGAGAGACGGGGAGAGACCGGGAGAGGTAAAAAATGTTTCTATTGTGTTTAAATTAAGGTAATAAGAAAAATAAATATGGCTGTTATTTTATTGAAAAAAAGGAACTTATTTTAAACAGTCTTTTGAATGGATTTCTAAATCCATGGCAGCTTTTAGAAAAAAAAGTTAGAAGTACGTGAATAAATAAATATTAGATTTATTAAAGATAGATAAATGCTTATTTAAAAATAAAATAAAAAGAGCAACAGTAAAGCAAGGCTCTTGAAAGTTAAACAATAAAAGCAAAGAAAATTTGAAAAAAACGTAGCATAAGAATAGAGAGCTACAGCAACGCGTGGCAGGGCATAGCTAGTTATTAATATTTTTTAAAATAGAATAGCACATTTTTATTTAACACAAAAAGTTTTCTTATAAGCTACCTTATTGCATTAAAAATATGTCATTCTGTTAACAAAAAATATTGATAATCTCTAAATCAGGTTACTCAAGAAATATTCAGTATTAACAAATCTTAAAAAAATATCAAACTTACCCTTTTGTTATATCTGGTTCAATAACGCGAGCTCTCCTCAGGCACAGCAGAGCATTCTTATCGTCGCCAGCGTAGTAATAACACTCACCCATGATAGTCAATAGATTAAAATTATCCCTGAGCAGAACAACATTGTCCAATGACCTGAGCGTGGTCACAGCATGAGTGTATTCCCTATTGTGAATGTGAGCATGAGCCTTGATCCATGTGTTAAGCCACTCCAAGTTCATCGAACTAGAGACAGAACTAACAATTAGGGAGTTGACTTCTACACCCTTCACTCCCAAAGACAGGAGGCCTTCAGCTGCTTCTAGTGCCAGTGGACACTCCTTCAAAACTTCCTTGTATGTAGTAATAGCAGACCGTTCCATTCCCTGCTCGTGAAACATTTTGGCCAGCGCCATGTTCACCTTGGCGGTGCGCTGCTTCCCAGGGATGCTCTGCAGCACTTGCAGCGCTTCCTGCAGGTTCTTGGACTTGACCAGGCACAAGTGGATCTGATACTTGATGTTGACATCCGACGGCAGATCCTTCTGTCCATCCAGCATGGGTTTTCCCGTGCCTTTAGACTTCAGTAGACACTTGCGAAACTGCAGAGCCTTCTTGTACAGAGTTTCCGCCCTGCGATACTTGCCCAGATGAAAGTGAGCGTCCGCGTAATACACGTACACGTGGAACTTGCTGTAGCCGGGCAGCAGGTCGGTATTGTGCTCGCTGAGAGAGAGCACCAGATTCGTCAGGGAGATGACATTGCAGTACAACGCCTGATCGTAGAGCAGCTTGATTTGCTCGAACAGTCCTGACATGACTAATCGTCCCTTGAAACAAATTTCTCTTCAAACCGTCAGCCCTTTACAAATCCTGCGACAATAATACTGGAAGAAGGGTGTACGAGATTCTCAGACTTCGGCAGAATGTAATATCATTGCATCAAAACACTAAACTTTTATCAAATTTATTGCCTCAATGTTTATTTTTAATACACATTCTTAAGCTGACATTAGAGCGAGCGTTTGTTCTTAGAAATATTCGTTTCGAGATATTGTTATTTCAATATTTCACTGCAGAGGTTAATATAACCTAAAAGCTCGTGGTGGACACCGACTTGGAGTCGCTGGACTCCGAAGTGCTTACACGATCTACCGACAGAGGACGTTGCGGTATATTTGCATGTAAGATGCGATAAATACAAAATATCTCTGTTTGCAGGGCGCTGTTATTTTCTAAAAATAATTTAATTTTGGGGTTTAAGAATTGTGCTGTGAATATAGAAAAAGTAATTGAGTTATAACATTGTATATCTGATTTTTTAATAATTATAAAATAAAAGTATATAATATTAAATAAACCAAATAATTAAAAAATAGAATAATATTCATTATTTTTAAGAAAATCTAAATCTAAAAATCTTGCAATCCAAGGATTATTATTTACATGGTTGTAAAAATGTTGTAAAATTTTATTATGTTTATTTCAATATTTTTTTAGTAGTTTGAAATATTATTTTTATATAAAACATTTCAACAATTTAATAAACGTTAAATAGTTTTATATACCACGAAAACGTATCAATTAAACGTTTCTTAAACAACAATGAAACAGTTTATTAAATGGTAAATGGCCTGCCTGATATATCACTGGGAAGATATAACGGCTTGAAGTTAGCTTTTTCGATTCTTTATTTTTGCAACAATGGCCACCTGCCATATTTGACGAGACGCAGTAGAAACCCGACGAGTCAGGTAGTCCCGTAATAAATTGATGTTGAATTGAAAGCAAAACACGTGAAAAATAGAAAAATATTATGCAAGAAGGTAAGTTTTGTCCTCCGCTTCCGCGTGTAATTGATTTTAATATCAATCTTCCCGCGAAAACTTGCAGAGAAAGCTCGCCCGGTCACGCAAAGCGGCGGCAAGTTCATCGATACGCTGATCGGACAATGGATAAGCCGAACGGGAAGCAATATTCCATTGCAGCAAGCGGAAGAGGTGCGAATTGCCGCAAGCTTTACTTTGTCTTCTCTCTTTAGTTTCCCATAGTTTAGTTTTCTAATGGTGATCCCGATCAAACTCCGATTAACTTAATCGACGATTAACTTGTCGGGCAATGCCTGCCTTCCATTTTGTCAACATGGAGATAAGAAAAGAATTTCTTCTATTGCCTGACACCGAAAGGAAGATTAAGAGTCAATGATTCACATCGGAAGGAACAGTTTTGTTAAAGTATCCAAAAATTCGGATCTAAAAAAATTTTTATTGGATCAACAAAACAATTATGCACGACAAATGCTGCAAGAAGTGTTGATATATTCTAGCAATTCTTATATTTTATCAATTATTTTTAGGATCCATCAATATAATACTCGATATTATCAAGCTGCTTCTCACCCTGATGAAATAAACTGCAATCGAGGCACTCCGCAAATTTCTTAATATTATTTATAGGTCTATTAAAAAAAAAAAATTTAGACTTTCAACAAAACTATTCTTTTCGTGTATATTTGCTCAAGTTTTATTTCCTACCGGTTGAACTTAATCGCCGCTTAAGTTAATCAAAGTTCGATAAAGGTTACTCTGAACTTCCATAAACGCCTCGCGGGAATAACAGGAAGCCGAAAGCTCGAACACGCAAGATGGCAAACAGCAAGTCCTGCAGAATCAGGAACGCGTGATTCAAAGTCTGAAACGGAAACTGCGAGAGAGCCAGGAGGTAGAGGCCTCCCTGTCCGCCTCCTTGGAGATAGAGATGCGCAACAAGGAGGAAATTCAGACGAAGTGAGTCTCGCCTCTTCTTTCTCTCTTTTATTTTTTATCGTAACGAATCTTTCTCCTGTATTCTGCGACTCTTTTTTTTTTTTACAACAACAGAGTGAACGCCACTTGGGTGTACATCGAGAATATCACAGAGTATTTCAATTACATCAGAGAGAGCCTTGCCAGCTTTCAGCAGCACCGCACTAATCTGTCCGACATGTTCGACAACGTGATTCTGAAGCAGCAAGAAGCCATCCAGAAGCTGCAGCGGGACGACGCGAGATCGAGAGGCGCGTTCTAACATATATTACAAAACAAATATTTCAACTTTGAGCTTCTAGATTTGTTGTTGTTACAACTAATTTATATTATAATTAATTTTGTTATTGCAGAAGTGGAGAATTATGTCGCGCAATTGAAAAATAATTCGCTGCTTCAAGAGGAAAGGTAATTTTCGTTTCACTTTCGATGGTTGACATTACGCACATTGTGTATAGAAGTAAAATTTTGTTGAAAATCATTATTCGCGAATCAGATTACAAGAGGCGGTGACGGAGCGGAATAAATTGCGGAAGCAATTAGAAAACTCCGAGTACGAACTGCAGTTGCAGAGAAATGAATTGGCGAACGCGCACGCCGAGGAAAAGCTGACGCTCGTCAAAGTACGTTGTCTTAGGCGCACTCTTAAAAGAGATCCTTTTCTGCCGCCGATGATTTACGTTGCATTGTTGACCGGTGTATTTTGACTTTTCTAATTTAGGAGCAGCAACGGATGGTGCAGGAATGCGAAAATTTACAATCGCGGCTGCAGACGATCGAGAAGGAGAAAAGTGACATCGCGAAATCGGCCACACAATTAGAAAACAAATTGCTCCTTCAAGAGGAGAAGTAAGTCATCGCGTCAAACGCAATAAATTGAGCGGACGGAGTTACGGGTGTTAACCGAGTAGCTTTTTTATTTTTTTAGAATGCAAGAGGCACTGATAGAACAAAATAAATTAAGAAAACAAGCGGAGAACGCCGAACGTGAATTTCATGCGCAGAAAAATGAAATAGTGAACGCGCACGCCGAAGAAAAGAAAATGCTTGTCGAAGTATGTTAAAGAGAAACTTGAAAATTTCTTTTCTTCTGGTTTTTTTCGCTTTTATTATTTCGTAATAATTTAATTTTAGAATTAAATTTTTTGTTACGTTAGTGTACTTTATTTCTTTTATACAGGAACAACGACAACGGCAATTAAAATTGGAAACTTTACAATCGCGATTGAACACGTTGGAGCAAGACAAAAACAATATTGCGGAAATGGTCGCGCAAAAAGATGCGCTTATTTCGAAACTTCAGAATGAAATTTTCATGCATAAGTAAGTAGTTAAATTTATGAAATTTCTTGAATATTTCGAAACCAAAAATATCCTTCAGATTACGTCTCATTGCTAGACTTATTAAGTAACGTGTTTTTTTATAACAGAAATCAAATCGAAGTGATAACGGCAAAGTATAACGAGACGTGTACTAAGAGCGACGCATTAACGGAGAATCAAAGTATGCGGGAAAAAGAACTGCTTACAAAAACGGAAAGAGTGAGTTAATGTTAATAATTTTGTCCAATATAATATTAGTTTTTGCTAATACAATGCGTTATATTCTAGATTCACAATTTAGAAGCGACGCTAAGCGCAATGAAGCAAAGGGAAGCAGGTCTCGTCAATGACGTAAATAGAATAGAGAAAAACTTAACCAACGAAATGGATTATTCCAAGAATCTCGAGAATAAGCTTTCAAACATACAGAGAGACTTGCAGCTTGCGCAAAAGCAGAACGCTGAGATGCAGCAGACAGTAGAAAAAATTAAGAGCGCCAACGAATTTACCAATACCGAGCTTCAGCAGCAGTTGAAGACCCTCCAGAGGGAAAACGAAGAAATTACAAAACGAGAAAGCACAAGGATTAAGGTAAACAAATTTGACGAATTAATGAAATCTTTTTTCCCCCAAGCTCGGTATTCTGGAAAATTTTCTCGAATCCCTTCGCAGAGTGCCGAGGTTTTACATGAAAACACGCGAACCAAGCATGCCGAAGAAGTGTCGGCTTTAAAGAACAATTACGAAACAAAATTGGCCGAGTTGAAAAAGACTGTGGAACAGCTGAACAAGACGATCGGTGGCGTCAAGAAGGAGAACAACGCGCTGAACAAGTCCTTGATGGAAATGAGAGCTGAGAATGCCAGCTTAAAGAATAATTATGAGTTTATTATAGATCGTAATAAGGATCTACAGGGGAAGTTGCTGGAGGCCACGGAAATGACGCAGATAAAATCGATCGGCGATCGAAAGCTCACGAGTGAATCCACGAACACTCTGTACAATGTAAGTGAACGATTATAGTAATTATCGATTACCGACCGTTCCGCCGAACATAAAATTAATGATATGAAAATTCTGCGTCTGCGCGTAATTACGAATTGTCTTCAAATCGCGCTTCCTCCAGGTCTCTACATCCATAAGTTTAATCGATAGTGACGAAGATAAACCGTCGTCGCAAACACTGGATCCTTTTACATGTTCAACGCAAAAGAGGCAGACTCAGAACGAGGTATAAATGTTTATACATTATAAATACATGAAGAAACGAAAAGAAAATTGTAAAAGTAAATCGTAAATGAAAAAGGATAATAGTATGATGATGGTTTTCACGGGAGAGTTAACAATTATTGAAATAAGTGAAAGTGAGAGTTATATATGAATGAACAAGTTTTTTTAATATATAATTTTATTCATCCTCCCATTCACTTATCTTTTATTTGAGATGTCGAGCTAAGATAATCAAGTAGAAGCATTAAGTTTTTTTCATGTTTTCTATTTTGCGCAGCAAGAAGCGGAAGTTACATCAGCGGGAAGGAAATTTTTTAAATCGCGCCCCGCACAACCGCGTATTTATACCAAACGAAGAAAAGACTGATGAAGAAATGTACGAAGAGATTATTGGTTCCGATGGAACATTTTTGGATTAGAGGAGAGATTTTCTGTTTATTTCTTTTATCGCTATTACATAGTTTACTCTAGTTTTCATCTGAAATTAATGCAAAATACATTTATATAGAATACGTCAGATTTTCATCAAAAAATTGCAAATATGAGTCAAAAGGTGTGTATTGTATTCAACGTATAATTAAGATCGAACGAGCAGGTAAGCAGTAACTTCATACTTAGGGTAACATAAATAAAAGCCCTCATCATCAGCCTCGCGCTCTCAGAAAAAACGCCTACGCGCCTTCGACACGAAGCAGACGAGATTATAGCTAGTGGTGGAAGCGCGCAGAAAACTTAAATTTAAACGTGATTCATCGGTCCGCCATCCAGCCAATAAATGATCCCCTTTGAATTGACACGCGAGGCCCAAATTACGCAATATAATAAAAACCCGCGAATCCCAACGTTGTTTTGTAACTGAAGGATATCGTATAAGCTTATACTTTTCATTCTGGATGTTACACTCTGCGACTTCTTTAAGAACGTATCTCTCATTATATGTACAACAATTTTCTTTTATATCAGTTAATTTGTCATCAATCAGTTAATAAAATCGTCTAAAGTCATCGAACTCTGATATTCTCTGAGCTGCCTCAGACTCTCGTCCCGTATTAGTCCACGTAAATCAACGATGAACTTTTACAGCCCCGTCCTCGGGATGCCTATAACTTTCCATATTTTTCTCCGGTTCTATCTCGCGCGCTCACACGAGAGGCGAGTATCTGCCGCGAAATCTGGATCGCGCAATAATAACCCGAGCCATATGACAGAGAACTATTTAAAAGTAGCACGTCCCACTTTCAACGAGGGCGACCGTAATTTTTTTTCCTTCTGTGTCAGGACCTCGACACGTTGCCTACGCCCCATACCGATCTCAGCCACGTGTTGGAATATGCAACGTAATCGGAGGGAGAACAACGCGAGTCGCTTTGTTCGAACGGATCGGACGATTCTCGGATCTGACATTTCTGTCTCCCAATAAGGATCCATTCAAATCACTCGGATTTAAATCTACCGCGTCACGTATAATATAAAGAATATAAGTCCGTCTTTTTTGTTTGTTTCTCGTTTATTCGTTTCCTTCCATCATCTCTCGATTCAAATTATTAAGCTACAATATCATATGTTATATCATAATGAAATAAGAAATTGGAAAATCTTTAAACGATTAAGGCAACTGATTTTGAAACTCTCGATGAAAAAAAAACATTCTCTTTCCGTGAAATTTTTTGAACAAATACTAGAGACATATAATTAGCATCTAAAACCCTTAATAGTGGCTTTATTACATTGGCTCGCTTTAATAAAAGGTAGCCAACGCAACAACGACACGCTCACGCAAATGTTTCACGATCTTGTTTCGGCTTATTTACCGGATGCTATGATCATTACTAAGCTGCCCAATTTTCACAGCAGCTGCGTCTCTCTACGGATTTCGGAAAACCTATTTCTTGTTTAACTGAATAAGCCGCTAATATTAGAATGCCGAAACGTGTGGAATCACGCACGCTTGCGTCGCGTATACGGGGTGTCGCGTCCAATCGTGTGGACATGGAACATGGGGGAAAAAAAGTATCTTCGATTGCGTCTCGTTTACGGATCATTGAACCAACGGGAAAGAAGATAAGATATTGAGAGAGCCTTGAGGATACACCTGACGCACCCGAACGTAAGACGAGGAATTCTCGACTGCGCTTTTGGCCTGGATAAAAATTTCTCTCCGTCGGAACGTTTCTCGCAGAACACCCCGTATACAACCCTCTTACGTTGTTGGACGGATTTTTCCCCCGACTTGGCCCACTGTGGTGTTCCGTACACCTCCGGAACGTATAAAAAGCAGCGTCTAGAAGCCGCGGCACTTCAGTCTTTTGGAAAATATCACAAGGATGGCTCTAGAACGTCAAGTGCGCGCTAAGGTATCTATACATATACTTCAATCGTGTGGTGTAATTCATTCCGATTCGTTCTACGTGCAATTATACAGTGATCTATTTTCCAAATCTGTTTCCTTTATTTGCAAACAGGAAATTTTGCATCAATAATATGTAAAAAAAACGTGTATATGTTCTTTTCGAGAGAAGTGAAACTCTTCGGAATACTTGAAGTATTGATCCTTTGGAGAGTCGAGATTTAAACAAAAAAATCAATTTATAACAAACAAAAAAAAATTTGCTAAAATACCTAAAGATTTAACTAGATACAGATCTAAAAATAATTTTGTTACCATTAAAATAATTGTCCAGGATGCACAAGCTGACTGTTGAAATGTCAAAATCGCAGCATTATCTATCCCACTTGAATATTCTTCGTAATTATTTTGATGATCAAAATGATTTTCAGATCTGTATTCAGCTAAATTTTCAGATAAAGCATTTTTTTCTGTATACCGATTCTGTATACGATTTCGATATCCTCATTTCCTTCCTTCTGAACAACAATGCGCTGGAATTCTAAGGTTTGCGCATCATTTTGCATAGATTGCGTCAAAACGCAACCCCGAACAGGAGAGGGAGGCACAGGAATGGATCGAATCAGTCCTTGGCAAGAAGTTTCCTCCTGGTGAGACCTTCGAAGAAGTGCTCAAGGACGGCCAAGTCCTATGCCACGTCATGAACAAACTCTCTCCTGGATCCGTACCAAAGATCAACACTTCTGGCGGACAGTTCAAGATGATGGAAAACATCAATCTGTGAGTAGTGGCCGACGAGACACTTGTATCGATTATGCAATGACTACATTGTGAATGTATGTTGCAGGTTTCAAAAGGCACTAAAAGAATACGGGGTGGACGACGTCGACGTTTTTCAGACCGTAGACTTATGGGAGAAGAAAGATATAGCCCAAGTAGTAACGACATTGTTCGCGCTCGGCCGAACGGTATTGTCTTCTGTTTCTTATTCATCATCACCAATTTTTACTAAAATTTTGCAGCGATTTCTTTCTTGCATAAAAAATGAAGTAATTTTACCGATACAATTATCGTCATGTGATCGAATACATCTCTGTTCATTTTAGACATACAAGCATCCCGAATGGAAAGGACCTTACCTAGGACCTAAGCCGGCAGAGGAGTGCAAACGTGAATTTACGGAGGAACAATTGAAAGCTGGCCAGACGATGATCGGCCTTCAAGCGGGTTCCAACAAGGGTGCGACCCAGGCTGGTCAAAGCATCGGCGCCACTCGCAAAATTCTGCTTGGAAAGTAAATGTAAAAAACTCGGCATACACCTGCTTGCGAATCCTCTTTTCCAATTGTTAGAGCAAAAATGTCTCGTATCTTTTTATATGTATAAATACATAAATACATATATTATATATTTTATTTTACTTTTGTAATTAAACGATAAACGGGCTGCTATTTATTTCCCTTCATTTTAATTCTTAATGATAGCCAGTGTATCTCACAGCGAGTTCTAATCTTATTATAGCTAATCAAAAGATACATCTCTGTCAATTGTAAGCATACGCGATAAATTAATTTTTATTATTATAAAAGAGATATCGTTATTTAATCAACTTTCTTATCTTCGCGCTCCCCGAGATTCTAGTCTCGAAAAATGTACAGTGTCAATGACAGGAATCTGCGTTTCAAAGCGACAAAATTCTTACTTAATTAGTTATTACTAATTGTGCACTTTAAAGTAATTGTTATCTAAATAATTCCAAAATAAAGTTAGTTTTATCCATCCGAAATAACATGAGATTTCTTTTCCCTTCCATCACATCCAAATTTTCATCAAGTTCTACTGAACGATAATCTATAATAATCTATAATAATCTTTTTTTCCCTCCCTCGTTTCAGCGATCGCCATTTAAGGACGCGAAAGCGACGTCGCGCTTCGCGCTGGAGCACGTCGAAAATAAAACACGACGATGCGATGCAAATTGCGTGCAACTGTTCTGAAACTGTGCCAAGTTGAAGCTTAACGAATCGCGGCGCGTGGGATCCGTTCTATTGATATCCAAAAAGATGCGTCGCTCCAATGTTACCGCGTCCGAAATAGGGAGAGAGAGAGAGAGAGAGAGAGAGAGAGAGAGAGAGAGAGAGTAACGTTCGGGAACTCCCGTTCCAGACGTGCGATAATTCGTTGTTTGCCGCGGCTTGTTTACCGCCGAAGTAGCGTCCGCGCCGTTAAAAAGAAGCACCCAGGTAATCCAATCGTTATCCAAACTTTATCGACGAAGATAAAGGGGCCGTCCGCGAATAGGCGGTGCGCGATAACGCGATGTGGGGAGGGAAGGCGCGATTTTTACAATCAGAACTCTCGAACACACAAATGCCCGCGTATATATTTATAGAATGGGCACATCCACAAGTCGTTCATATATATATAGGCCACGTATGTTGGAGCGCGCTGCAATAAAATAGCACTCGCCGCGACACGTGGCAGACAAAAGGTACGTCAATTTTTCTCTTTTTTTTTTTTAAATTCCTTTCGCATCTTTCAATTCGTTACGCGCAAAACATTGATCGCGTGTGCATGCGAAGACAACGAATCGCGAGGGGGCTCTACGCTATCCGCACGCTCGCGTGCGCCGTTTAATTCGCCGCGCGGATACAGATTTCTATTGTCGACGATCAAGAAGACGCGCATTTCTAGAAGGCAGTAAAAGAGATCCGATCAAAAAAAAAAAAAACTTCCTTTCGCGGAGGATGTAAAAAATAATTTTTCAAAGAGGCTAAGACGCGCCTCTCGAACCGGATACCATTCCTCCTCGTCATCTGAAATTTTGCCGTTTCGATTTCTCCTTCGGAAACGCGCTATAAGCGGTATCGAGGAGAGGGGCGGAGGGGAAGGGAGATGCAAATTGTGAATGCGGGCGACGCTGTGGTGGTACCGGTCGCGGACAATTCCGCGAGAGACGAATGGAGCGTGGATGTGGACCGTGCCAGGGTTACGATAGTTTAGAATGCGAGAGCCGATGGGAATAATTCATCGGCCTCGACCCGCGGATGCTCTTCTCTAATGCGGCCCTCCGATTAGGACGCGGCGCTAATTCGATGTCATTACGCGGTCTCTCGACAGTTTTCTCCCCCTCTTCTATTTTTCCTCTCGTTTCCCTTTGAGATAGAGAGCAAAATTAGCCTGGCTGAGAGAGTGAGAGAGAGAGAGAAAGAGAGAGAGAGAGACGCGAGCGTGCAAGAAATCAAACTCTCCATTCCGAGACGAAGGGAGGAGGGGGAAATTAGAAGGCGAGAAGCTGCGCTCTTTTACGTCTTTCTTCGCAAAGAAATGCGCGGGAGACGGGTATTACTACAGCGTGTCTCTTCATGAGGATTTTACGCGATCGTTTACATTTCACTGAAGTGGAGACGTTTAATTTACGATGGTTGAAACGCAACATTTGCCATTCAAGCGTAAATTATATTGAATGAATTTACTACTTGTCACATAATCCGCGGTAATGTAACAATTTTTTTTTATAACGTTCAATTACAATCGCTATAGATACGAGAAAAAAAAAGCACAGGCGCTTCTGTGCATTATTGTATCTCATTATTACACAATGAGATATCGATATCAATATTGCAAATTATCAAAAACAAACAATCATAGATGCGCATGATATCGTCAAATTCCATCGTTTGATCTAATCTAAATTTCGAGAGATTTAAATCTGAAAATTCAAGTGCGATAAGAAAAGATATTGCAAGTCCAGCGTGAGTGTTTCTGATTTTCCCGATAAGATCCCAGCAGTGTTCCAGAAAATCAAGGAACGTAAATAAACTTAATTTTCTCAATTATCTCTCGCGCGCGTTCTTTCGCCGGCAATTACACTCGTGGGCAGCCGTTTCCGGTATGGCTCTCGAACCGCTAATAACGCGCAATCTACGTTTTGACCTGAAATCACAATCTATTGCCGTGATTTGTAACGAACCGGTATCACACCGCGGTGTACCCCACACTTGACGTTCAACGATCAAGTGCGCGAAGAATTGTGCGCAAAGGATAAACGAGAGAACGCTGCTTTCCTTCTTTCTCAACGAGGTATTCCCAAATTCTCTCTCCTTCCTTTGACTCATCTTTCCTTTTTTTTCCCCCGTGGAGTGACGACTAGAAGAAAGATTGCCAACCGGTTCGCATCTACTTTGGCTACTTTCTCGGCTCGCGCTGTGGCGTGCCGCCCGCACTATATGCGGAAATAATTTGGTACACGTTGGTTCACGTAGTATAACACGCAGTCGTGACATAATCGCAATAACAATAACGTATCGAATATCGTGTTGAAAGTGAGAAAGAGAGGAAGCGAGAATGGCAACGGTTGAGTAACTAGAACCCTCACGTTAAAAATGTTTTTATATAAAAATATATAATTATATGTACGAAACATGTTCATATTAATCTCTTTCTTTTGTAAAATTTGTTTGATACTTATAAGACATTAAAAAATGCTCATGTACATAAATCATACATAATTACATTTATTCATTTCTCCAAACTTAACTTTTTGTAAAAAAAAACGATACAGAACTTATCGTTTTAATTATTTTTTGTCTTCTTATTATTACTATTATTATTCTAATATCAAACAGAATTTTTTTTACCAAAAGAAAGAAACTGGTATAAACATATACCGTATAAGTATATGTATGTTCGAGAATAAACAATTTTTGTATCGGATAGCAATAATCCTTCGCAGCCGATGGCTGGTCGCGTTTCGGGATTCGGAAAGAGTGCAATGTTTTAGAAGCTCGGAAAACAATCGGGCGACTTTTGAGGCATCCTGTACGATTGCGAGTTCACCGCGAGTTCCTCTCCCACTCGCGATATTACCACTGCCTGTCGTCGTCTTTCTCCCTCCGTCGAGTCGCGCGAGCGATCTCTCTGTTTTCTCGCTTTGTCTCCTCTCGCTCTTTTAACGGCGCGCCGTCCACGTCACCGCCCTTCCACGGGTCTCTACGATGCTTTCATTTTTATCGGTGACGAGCGAAGCCAGCCATCAGCGTCGGCCAGATCTGTAGTATTGGTATAAATCAGAGCGTCAACGGGAGTTTAGCGATGGGGGGCCTACCTTCTATGTAGAAAAAAAAAAAACGGCAGGCTCCTCGACGTCTCTTAATGAACCTTGACTTCCGACGACGCTTCTCACATACGTTTATTACAATTAGACGTGAGGGAGCCTTGACGCGTCGATTTGAATTACGAAGGACGCATAGTAATCATTGTTTAGCATCTTCCAGTAGCCTTCGGAGAAACGCCCGACATCTCGCGCGCGTAGTTTTCCCACGAAGAACGCGAGCTACGCTTCTCGTCCTATGTCTGTAAAATAAATTTTTGAAGTGTAGTAAATCAGTATAAAAAAAAAGTAAAGCGTTTAGAAAGGTAAATAACTCTCGGTCGTTATTCCCCCACATCGTTGAGCGAAAAAGAATAGGACACGCGAATGTTTTGTTTTTTTTATCTAATCATTTATTTTGTCTAATCAATTCTATCATAATATTATGTAAGATAAACATTCCAATGACCGAATATGTATATATATCTGGACACTTACCAAAAATTTATTATTATTATTATTAATCTCAAATACTTTTTTATTATAATTTTTAAATTTAATTATAATTTATTATTATTTAAAGATTACAATTAAGTATTTAAATATTATAATGAAAAGTATTTTAGGGTTGAAATAACAATTAAGATGAACATTTATTGACATTAAAAATGTTATTAAAACGTCATTAAGACGACATTTGACTTCATTTTTTTACTTTAGAAAGATCAATAATAATGTTGATAATAAGTAAGGTTTTTGACCGATAAGAATGTTAAACATAAAGATAAAATAATATTTCCTACGTCGGTCTGTAGCGCATTTTGGTAAACAGTTTTCCCGTTTTTCTGAATTTAATATCTCCATCGGATGCTCAGAAGCATCTAATATAAGATTCCCCTCTCCGAAGAAATTGTAAATAATAATAAGTTTTATACAAATGTATTCGATACATGTTAGTCACTGGGACGCTTATCTTATTAATTTGCCATTCGTCAGTATAAAGAAGTCGCGTATTCGTGATTTAGGAGGAAAGAATTCGCAGATTGTTCGGGAGTTGTTGAAGTCGAAACGAAGCGTTCGCATCAGCTGTCAGAAACAGTACAGCACTTTAGCAATCGAAAAGATATCAAGGTATCGATAAAAAATTCAAAAGTTCCTTCAACAATACATACTGATAACCCCAACACGACGAGACGGAGTAAAAAAAAAAAAAGAATCTATAATAAAGCAAGCTTGAAATCCGGAGAAAATCCGCGTTCGAATTCTTTCGCGAGAGAGACAAAGAGGGGCAGAGGGAGAAGGAGGCAAAAGCTCGCGCAAGATTTCGGAGATTTCGCAAGGCCGGAGCAGACGTGATCTATAACCTGTCTCGCGCGCGCGCGGGCGTGCGTCTCCTAACCTCTCTGCCACACGGGCGGCACGGCGTCCGATGATGTGCTCGGCGTAGGGAATCTCGGCGCGCGCGATTATGCCCGCGTAACGCCAACGGGCCCGCGGTGCAAGTCTACGTGCGAGACGTTTGTTTCGCCCGTCGGCGGACGGAGTGGCAGGCGCGGCACGACGCGCGAGTCGGCGACGGTGATCGCGCGTAAAAATGAAATGGGGCATTGGGTGAAAGTACTCGCGGCAGCGGCGACGGCGGCGGCGGCGGCAGCGAGCGAGCGCGCGAGCGAGTCTACCTCTTATATCAGATCAGTACGGTAGGCGCGCCTCGCACATCACAACGCGCGTCCAGCTCGCGCGTCGTCGTTCCTCCTAGCCAGCGGACTCCCCTGATGACCTCTCCGTCGATCGTCCTGTCACGGGAAACCTGCTCCGCTTCGCGCCCCCGGACTATGCTGCCGACCTGGTAGCCGAACCTCATCGCTCATCCTACTCACTGAGAGCAGCTTTGTTACCTTTCTACAGAATGCTGCGCGACAGCCTGCTGTGGTCCCTTTGTGCTCTCCTCCTGTCGCTGGTCACGCTGGTCCCAGCGCTGGAGAATGGCCTGGCCAAAACACCGCCGATGGGATGGCTGGCGTGGGAGAGATTCAGGTGCAACACCGATTGCAAGAACGATCCAGACAATTGTATAAGGTGAGCCTTCAACAGCCTGAACAGTATACACGGATAGAATTATACTCGGTGTAGTAAATGCAGAGAGAATTACACTGGTTTGTCTTCTGTGTGTTTCACAGTGATCGTCTCTTCCGGACCATGACAGACATAGTGGTGGCTGAAGGGTACGCTGCAGTAGGATATGAATACATTAATGTGGATGACTGTTGGTTGGAAAAAGAGAGGGATATAAATGGACAACTTGTGCCGGATAAAGAGCGATTCCCATATGGCATGAAGAGCCTTTCGGATTATGTAATTTACTAAATTTACAATTGCTCTAGAAATGTCCCTTTTCTCCGTTTCAATGTCCGTTAGTTGTACAGTAATTTCGCACACTTGGCTCCTTTCCCAGACTCACAACACTCTCTTGTGACTGCACAATGCTTCATTAAAGACGTTATTTTGGTTCAGGTGCATTCGAAGGGTCTCAAGTTCGGTATCTATGAGGATTACGGTAACTATACCTGTGCCGGATACCCAGGTATATTGGGCTACCTGGACATAGATGCTGCTACGTTTGCTTCCTGGGACGTAGATTACGTGAAATTAGACGGATGTTACTCACATCCCGTTGACATGGACAGAGGTAGAAATTTATATCCCATAAATAATCAATAACTCTCTCTTTCTCCTAATTAAATAAATCAATATTAAAATTATTGTGGTGTTTACGAAAGGCTATCCCGAGTTTGGATATCACCTGAATCAGACTGGAAAGCACATGATATACTCCTGCAGCTGGCCCGTTTATCAAATTTATGCTGGTATGAAGGTAAGCATTTTCTTTGATTTATTTCTTTCAATCACTGACGTCATCGTCGTATTTTCAGCCGAACTACACCGCGATCGCGCAACACTGCAATCTCTGGCGCAACTTTGACGATATCCAGGATTCCTGGGCCAGTGTCGAGACCATCATCGATTACTACGGTAATAATCAGGACGTGATCGTGCCCATCGCTGGTCCCGGCCACTGGAATGATCCGGATATGCTGATCATCGGCAACTTCGGCCTGAGCTATGAGCAGAGCAAAACGCAAATGGCGATATGGGCTATACTAGCGGCGCCGTTGCTCATGTCCGTCGATCTCAGGACCATCAGGCCAGAGTACAAAGCGATCCTGCAGAACAAAAAGATTATCGCCGTGGACCAAGATCCGCTGGGCATTCAAGGTCGACGGATATACAAAGTGAGTGTGACTTAAGAGTCGAACGTGTCAGTGCCACGAAATATATTAGTGTGAATATATCACGGTTGTCATAAGTTAGCTGAAATGCAAGTTTTAACGGAATGTCATATTTAGTCACATTAGTGGCGATAATTTCGTTTGAAAACAATATCGTCGAGATGTGCCTCACGCGATTGTGATCCATTGATAACTTACGATTGCAGTACAAGGGCATTGAGATTTGGGCAAGGCCCATCACCCCAGTTTACCAGAACTACTACTCGTACGCAATCGCGTTCGTCAACAGACGAACGGACGGCACGCCGTCGGACGTGTCGGTCACGTTGAAAGAGCTGGGTCTGCAGTATCCCGGAGGCTATCGCGTTGAGGTTTGTAGCAAATCGCGGCTCGATCGGCAGAAAATGTCTCTGGGAAAAGAATTCGGAAGTATCGTAATCGTTGTATCCTTTTCAGGATTTGTACGAGGACGTGGATTACGGAGTGCTGACGCCACAGACCAAGATCAAGGTCAAGGTGAACCCGTCGGGTGTAGTGATACTAAGATGTAATCTGAGTATAGACGACGTGTTTCGCTACTCGCCGTACTCGTCCTTGAATCATCAGGTCTTTAAAGTTAGGCAAAATTCATTTAAATGATCGTACGTCTAATGTATATTCCTTTCTATTGGCGTTTTTACATGCGCGTATGGGCGTGCGTGTGTACGCGCGTGCGTCACGTTCTATATTAACATATTAATATATAAGAAAGAATAGGAAATAAAGAATTTTGTAAACTTTATTTGGACACATTATTTGACATGTGATATTCCGTATCTACGCTTTTGGCTTTCACATCGTATCCGCATCATATCTGTATTACTTCACATTCACCCTTGACTTTAAGTAATCCCCACTGTGGGGATTACTCGTACATATATAGTTTGCTACATTTGATGACTCAAGATAATACCTTCTATCGAATTGAGGACCGGTTTCACCAATTTCAATTGACTTTATTATCGTCGATTAAATTTGTGAATTGCAACTTGCAAAACTTAAAATTGATCATCTCTAAACTAATTACTTTAAAAAATCAATTATTAATTAAGTTATATTTTATGAATAAATTATAATTTGCAGAAAACGCGTATAAGGCAAACGAAATGCGGTCAATTTTAAATGTTATATAATTGACAATTTGTAACCGGTCGATTTTTCAAAATTCGGACTTGGTGAAACTAAGCTTTTAAATTCTCTTTTCGATGATAAAAAATGTAAATTTAAAATA
>NW_023415539.1:0-25000 GCF_013373865.1 Monomorium pharaonis | reverse complement strand
CCCGCGAGCGAGCAAACCGACGACGTAAGCGGGAGGAGGAAGACGGCGGAGACGGATTATGACCGATTGCGCGTAATAAAAGCGACGTGGCCATTCAGAGCCAATCAACCGCCGCTCGCCATTGGTTCGTTGACTTTCTCTCCTGCTGAACTCTCAACCCCGCGCCGATTAACTTCTCTCTGTCTCTCTTTCTTTTGCAGACGCGCGCTTTTTCGAGCCGCTCGAGTGTACGTAATTCACACGTTTACTCTCTTGCCCGACGACGACGCCAGGGATGTATCGTCGCCAGCAGGTTCGGCGATCGCCGAGAGGGACAAGTCACGTTCACGGTAATGCGAATGGTAATGTAATCCAGAATAGAAATTGCCGCGGCAATCTCGCAGTTGGCTTCACGGGAGACACGCTCGCGTTGTGCGCGCCAACAACACACCACTGGAAGAAAACTTTCCAGTCATCATCTCCCGGATTTATTACTCGCGTTCCTGTACGTCGCAAAAAGCTCTTACATTACGCTCGAGTGTTACGTTATGATTAAAAAAAAAGAAAAGAATAGAGATACAGGTTTTATTCTGCGAAAAGTAATGTGGCAACGTCGAAATATCATTATTCTGATATACGAGGTATTTGTGATATTACAGGTATCAAGACGAAATTCTTCTTATCGCGTGTAAACACGTGAATCATCGATACGTAGATAAATCGTCCAAAACGAATAATAAAGTAGTTAAAATATCGTCCACGATGAACATACGTGTGCTAATAAGAATGTATCCTAATTTGCGGCATTAACAAGTATTCAGATAAAACTTTCGTTATGTAAATCATTGATATACAGATAATAAATCGTTCGAAACAAATGTGTGCGATGTGGTAGAAATTGAATGGGCTCTCTTTCAACGCCGCAAAAATTTCCCCCTACCCTCCCCATCGTCCCCATCGGTGCTCCGATTACCTACCTCGCTTATCGCCGCGCGCCTTCAATTGCGTGTGTTATTACAGAGAGGAAATGATTTGCGCAGATAACAGCACGGGCTCTGAGTCACATCGAAGGAAAGCTTAGAATCGTCTCGTAACATGATCGACACAACAATAATCGCGCCGAGGAAGGTGTCGTGCGTATCGCGGGGAGGGGTGGCGGGGGGGAAATTGCCCGTAGATATGTGACCGTACTTCAAACACGTAGCCCCGAAGTATAATTGCGGGTCGCCGTGTTCCGCGAGGTACAATTTTTCCCGTCAAGGACATACGTCAAACGGTACGGGATTAACAATTTTATAACGGCACTTCCCCCCCCCCTCCCCTCTTGGCGCCAGATCATCCGTCGCTTTTACGAGTGGATCGCTTGTCCTTGAGGCGATCGCAAACACGCTGATATTGGGTAGATTAGGGATCTCTCTTAGGTTTCTCGTTACGTAAGTCGCGAAATAGACTATCTCGATTTTTTACTCAAAGTACCCTTATGTACGGTCTCAAAGTGTACGCTTAGCTTTTTGCAATAACTTTCGTTCGGGCGAGCAAACCTGCCCCTTCCGCTTCCATTTCTCGCAACGTCAAACGCCAGGGCAAGGAATATTCAAAGGAATCGAAAGGCATAATTGCGCATCGCTTTTGTAAGCGAAGAAGCGTTTGAAATATCCGATGCACAAAGGCTGTCATAACTCTCGTCTTTTCCCTCCCCCCCCATTTGCCTGCTGCTCCCTCGCGCGCAATATTATATCGTGTAACATCTTTGTCATTTATTGTGCAATGCAGCGTAAGATAGCGTAGCTCGTGAAATAATATGAATGTATTGTCGACCTGTCATCGATCGCGAAATTGCCCTGGATATTTCGCAAGGAAACAACACCGGGAAAGGTCATCTTTCTAAGAAAAACGTATAGTTACCTTTTTGCCGCGTGTTCGAGTTTCTTGCCCCGTAAATTTCTTTACGCAAAAGCTATCGACGAGAAAAAAAAATGCATTGGTATCTCTCGCTGCTCGAAGCTAAAGATCTTTTCACTCGCGCGCGTTCTCTTTACTTAAAAAATTCCGCGGATTTATTTATATCAAGACGGATAAGAGAACCGCGTCATTGTATACGCAGGCAGAAATAAAATAACCTTTCATCAACCGCTAATCAGTCATCGAACGACGGGCCAGCGCGAACCAACAATCGACAGCACGATAAACATTCGCGCGCACACTTTATCGATCCCACCAATGACAGGGGGCGTTATCGTCATTGATTGTAACCGCTATGCGGACTGTCGGATCGATATTTCGCGGGGACAAACCTGTTTCCCTCCGTGGGAAACACGAGCCGTGTTCTAAAAACAATCCAGCGTAATTGCTTTCGTTTCGCGTCGTAAGAGTAAACATACCGGCTAGGAGAGAATCCAGGAGCAATCAGCGTCGTCGCCCGCGGGGAGTTTCACGACACGTGAGAACTTCATTTAAATCACTCGCCGATATGTGCCTCGTTATCTGGAATCGTGACCCCCTGACACCCCGGGCGGCCGAGAGTAATGATGACGATTGCGCAACAGGCGGAGAGAAAAAGAAACGGGCGCGGAAGCGAGCCGAGGGATTTCGTCACGCAACTCGATTTATACTCGTTTGCACTAGCAATAGAAATTCTCCTGCGTGGCGTTGAAAACTTTTTTTTGACACCGTAATGTATGCGAGAGGTGGTAAATCAAGGCGCGAGCGTGAGCGCGTGTCGGGAGAGAAAGATGAATAACGTATAAATATCGATCGGGATCTCGCTTTCCTTGAGCGGGTTTCGCGGTACGCCTCCCCTTCCTCCGCCCCGCGAGCTGCATCGAGCGAAATTATTCCGATCGCTGTATTTTCCACGCAAATGCACGGAGACGACAAACCCCGGGCACTTTTGAACGCAACGATGGCTAAGTAGCACGAAATCCACGCAGTAGAAAACATTTTGCATTTATGTCGAAAGATGATCCTTGTTAAAATTCTCGTGTTGAATATTTAACATACTTCGCGTGTCAATTTAACGCAATGTGGTTGATATTCGACATTCTTATGGGTAAATGAACAAATATAAAAATAACGTAGTTTTGAAGTTCATTGCAAATGTTAATTTTATATCGCAGCATGCTTCCATAATTGCATTTTCCAAATTAAATCGAAGTGTTACATTTTTTTTGTGTTACTTTTTATACGCAGTAGCTGTGCTACTTTCTAACGTATCCAACTTGTGTTAAATTAGCACAAAAATTATGAGTGGCACGTGCGGCGTATGTTAAATTTAACACGAATTTTCCAACTGTGCACACGGAGGCTCGACCTTCGCGGACACTCGACGGAAATCGAGGCCGGTACGATTTCGCAAGGATTGCGCGAAATCGCGCGAGCGCCGCGTAAGAGGAGAGGCGCGCGTTAGTAAGCGAAATTGAAGCGCGATACCGAATTCGCGGCGAGTTTCGCGAACGCGAGGAGCGCTTAGAACGTGGAACGCTATCTTATCGCAGATATAGAAGGCGCGAGAATATTACGCCGCCATCGCAAACACAGATAACAGTGAGATAACTCTTGATAAGGCGAAACGAAGACCGTTCGGTTTATTTTTACGACCACGCTCGAAACAGCGTCGAAACGACGAAGGAAAAAAAGGGGAGAGAGAAAAAAAAGACACGTGTGCCTTTCACCTGTACGCTCTCGCCCTCGATCGGACGCAAAGAATCGCTCGAGGATGAAGTTACGACTCGAGTACCATCGAATCAGTCGCAAGATCCGGCCGTAATTACACCTTTAACGACGCGACCGCTGTTGTGGAAAAAAAAGAAGATGAAGTCTTAAAATCCTTCTCGTCACACGTATCGGCAACGAATGTATATTTTTATCGCCACGAATATTCTCGAGACACTCTTATTACAGAAGGGAAGAAAAAATATCTCTCTCCCAGACGGAGATAAAATTTTAAAAAAATTATATTAACCTCGGATTAGGCGCGATTTAAGAGTTTCGCGATATATTTAGCACTTTAAAACTCTCGGGGAGCTTAACAAGAAGATATAAAGACTTCGTATTAAATATATATATAATTTTTTAAACTTTCGCAAGACCTAAAGATAATGGCGAAAATTATTTGTTATTAATAACTTTTGGTCCGTAAAAACCTTTCACTCTTACCTTCCGTTCATCCTGATATACTTTAAAATCTGCCTCGCGCAACAAGTGAAAATAATATTTTCAGCAAATATCGACCGACGCGTATACAACGTGGAATAAATATTGACATTTTTTCAGTCGTCAGGCGAGTCATCTTACATCCAATAAATAATTTCTTTGAATTTTACACATTTCGCCTTTATGATTTTGAATCACGTGCCAATTACTACTCGGACCTCCTGGAACGCGCAATTTTATAGAACATTGGGAATGTGTAATATCACGTTGCCACAATCGATACTTATTTCCTCCGTATCGAAAGTAATGCAAGGCGAATTTACCAATCTCTCTCTTCGACACACGCAACTGCGACGAACTTGAAAGGAGCTGCGCCAAGCAGTTTGTAAACGGCTAAATTCGCTGACGACACGTCGGGGAAGCCTGACGGCTTCTTATGCGATTGGATACGCAACATGAGGAACGTCGACTGCTGTGCACACACTGTTGTGTATCGCAAACTGCGCGCTATCGTCGCCACTAGCGCACGTAGAAGGTGCTTCGTAAGCTTTCCGACGAAGTTCCCGCGATAAGTCTAAAGGCCGCCCTATTCGGCAGAAACCCAACGCTCTGTCACCGATCGTCTTTCCTGAATCAAATATTTAATTTCTTTACCGGGAAGAAGGCTAAAGAAAATTTGGCCCTCCATCTTTTCCATACGATGTTTGTCGCGCGGAAATATTTCGCGTATACTAGAATCGCGAACGTATTCGGGAATATTTCAAGTGCTATTCCCTTCCGGCTCGAAAAAGCCGGAAAAATATATATAGAATACCAGATGACCAATAAATAAACAATGAACCAGTGTACCAGCCGTGTCGAGTACGACGTGTGTGCATACACACACGCACACACACACGTTGGACCTACACGGTACTATTCAATGCCTGATGCCTAACGGGATCTTTGAATTTCTATTGTGCGTCTCTATTCAGCCCCGGCACAATGGCACGCACAGAGAGCGATTATTGTACGAGTCTCTCGCAGCGCACAGTTGCAGGTAAAGCGACGTCAAAGAAAATTCATCCTGCATACCTGACCCCGCGGTCCCGAAACCGGTGTGTATATCGCGCAATTACGGGCGACGTTAACTACCGCGGTCGGCTAACTGTCGTACCGCGCGCGAGAAATTAGCGAAAGACGGCAGCACCGACTTTGTAACACGCTAATGAATATACGCCTCTGAATTTCCCACCGACATGCTGTAGCGTCGAGAGACGTAGGAGAGCGGCTTATAGTGACCTTTTTACGCTTGCGCCGACGAACAAAGGATTACGTGGTAATTCCATCCAGCTAAACATTTACAGTTGCGCGTTACGTAAAAGTGACTTGTCTACTTCCGCCAAAGATTTGAAATTACCGTCTGCCACGTGGAGAGGAACGATCCCGCGAAGGATACGAGCATTAATATCGGACGGTGATTGAGGTGTCGAGCCGCCTCGACGTGACCTTTTCCGCGACGGGGAACCTGCCCCAAGGTCCGTGCGCGCAGCAACGGTGTAATTACGAAGCGCCGGGATTTCGTTCGTCGAAGCTGACCGTGTCATTAATTTCCAGCCCCGGCAGCACCGCCGGCCGGCCCGAAAACCTTGACTCACCTCTCACGCGGGAAGCGAGGAGAAAAAGATCCGGAGTGCTCGCGTTGCGCAACTCCCGTTGAAACGCGCGAGAGCAGTGGCGTAATCAAGGTTTAGCGCTCTCGCGCTCTCGACCGGCCCTTCACTCCTTAATACAGACAGGTCGATGTCGATTTATTAATCCGCCTTTCATCTCTCCCCGAGAGATCACCGAGAAGATAATCAGGATCGAGCAGTAATATACGCAATAATGTAGGCACGTGCGTTGCCACGACAGCGCTGAGGTAAGACACAAACGTTATCGACATCCAAGGACGACAATAGCACACGACTGCGACGTTATGTCACATGGTCGACGAAGTTTAGCTCGACGTTCATCCGGTTATCTCGAATTTTTCTCTGACCTGACGTTCCTTTTGTTTTCAATGTTATCTCTCTTTCGTTTGTTCTCTATGTCGTAAGGTAAAACTCTCGGACGCGTAACGATGCAGAACCCAAAGTTGCTGAATTCTCGTTAAGGATTCGCGAGATAAATTGATCTAACTATATAATAATTGAAATATATGGTCATTATTAATATATTTTTTAAAAATCTTGATTATTTCGAAAACAGTAGACAGAATTACGAATGAACAATTAAAAACACTTGCCCTTAACGAACTATCTATCAAAAACAAATGCAAAAATATTATATTGACAGATACATAAATGTTTCCTAACAAGTTTTAACCTGTTGTGCAAAAAATTTACTCTTTAACGTATTTCAGCGCAGTAAAAGATATTTAACCTTATTAAATAATTAAATCACCGGGACGTTTACCCTACGTCGAAGGGTACATTACAATACTAAACGTCGCATATTTCACTCGGGAAGAATTCGCAGTATTCCAACTCGATCCCTCCCCTTTCCGCCTCGTTCTCCGCTCACCTTACGCAAAGTCCGCTAATCAAGCGAATTTTAACGTCGTCATCACGCGCGTGCGAATCGCGGCGGTCAAAGGTATCATCGCCACGACGACCTTCGCCGCGATCGCGTCGTTGCATCGGCTAGTTGCCGCGCGCGGACGGTGTCGCCGACCGCGCGCGCGCGCGCGCGCAGAGGAAACACGCCGGCGAGCGGATATATCTAACGGGTCGCCCAATTTACGCCCCCTCCCCTCCCGCCGCACCCCGCCACGCCGCGGTGTAACACGCGATCAAACGAGATTAGAGCCCCGCACACATCGCATCCGTGCATGCGCGCGCGAGCGCTCGTATGCGGTCGTAACTCCGGGCTAATCCGCCTAACGCCGTCCGTTACGGACTCTCTCCATACGCGGTGTCGGGTGTGCTCGCCATCGCGTATTACGCCATCGTGTGCATGTGCGCTCTCTGTCTCTCTCTCTCTCTCTCTCTCCCTTTCCTCTCGAGTGAGCGCATGCATATATGCATTGAGCCGCGGCGGCGGCGGCGCATATGGTACATACGCGGTGCACATATGTACGGACGATGGCGTGTGTGACCCGCTTACGGGAGAGAACGCGCGACTTGCTTTCGCGTATATTATGGATAACTGTACTGCCAAGGAGAAAGAGAGAGAGAGAGAGAGAGAGAGAGAGAGAGAGAGAGAGAGAGAGAGAGAGAGAGAGAGAGAGAGAGAGACGCGTTAAAAATCGCGAGTAACGAAACGACAATCCAGTTCCACAATTCAAGCGTTTTTGCTAACGTAATCCGTCTCTGATGCCATTGTTTAAATTCCCCGCTGCAAAAGCGAGTTCACGAGGAGGAGCCCGACGGAGGAGCTGGGGGATCATCCGTCGCGAAAAATATTGCGAGGAAAATCTACCCGGGCCGATGATCCTGCACACCGGAGTGCGCGCCCCGGCGACTCTATTGTTGCGCGCCGTCGTCGCGCGGAGTGCATAATTAATGACCTTCGTGCCGGCGAGTTTTGCATTGCAAATGCCACTCGCGGAACGTTCGCACGCAAGTTATGTATGTATATGTATGTATGCGCGCGCGCGTATCCGTGCCAGGAATGAAGAAAAAGACGGCGAGGAGGGAAGAGGAGGGGCGGAGGCGGCGGGGATGAACCGTTCTGTCGACGACAGGCGGTGTGAAAGTTTCGGGTTCGCCGACGATGACGACCGTAATTTCGCGCGTTAAGCCTTCTCTCCTCCTCGTGTATCACTATCGACGGTGACATCCTTTTTCCCCACCCCGCGCGTCTCACGTCCGTTCGTCATTCACCGGCAAAAGCGTATTTCCGCGCTGCATAATCAATTATCCGACCGCTAACGATAATTACGGAATTTACCGCGAGGCTTACCCATTGACCTCAAAAACTATTCAGAAGAACGCACTACGAAATATGTATGAAAGTGTAATTGGCAAAATGATTCGTTTGGCAAATTGTCAAAAAGAGAAATAAGAATAGCAAATTAAAATCTGCATAATCAATACAAGTCACATTGCCAGAGTGTAATTCTAATTAAGATATGCGCCATTGTAATTATACATTGAACCGTATATCAGTCGATCGGTTAATAGCGCCGGCCTTTCCCGAGTTATTTACGGAATAGAAAACTGTTCAAACAAAAACAAGCGGTAAATGTCTAGTGTGTACAATATGTATATTGTCTCTGCAGGCAATTAACAAGCTTAAAAGTCATTTCCTCAGTATAAAACTTTCATACCGATCGTCTGGTGCAAAAGAGAACGATAAATTGTTTGTAGCGTTACTTAAATAAGAGCTAAGATAACGGTTTGCAACGCGTGATTAATTAGATCTAGATATTTTATAAGTAATTTATCGTTAATATTTCTGGACATCCATCATGTGACATTAGACATACAATGCCAATTTAGAATAAACACTGTCTTTTATTGTCACTGAATTTTTAATAAAAACTCGAGTCACGCGATAATGTATATATGAATGTGTATCATTTATTGCTAATCAGTTGTTGAGTTATTGTACTATCAAAAATAGAAAAACTCATAAAAAATGATTTTGTTGAAAAGAGGCCGAGTTTAAATTAAAAAATAAATTCCAAACATTTCCCTGCATTCCAATAAAATTCCATAAAAAGAATTTTCAAGGATAAAACAGAAAATTGATTTCCTGCTTTAACCGGTAGCATTTTGACAAATGGCAATTTTTGCTAGGATAAAGATGTCCAACTGTTTAAATAGCTTGTCGATTCTTTAAAAAAAGAAATTGGTTCTGCGTTTTTCTTACAAGATTTTGAAATATGTGATCCATTGTCAAAAATTATCGCCTTGCATTACCTTGACTTTTCTAATTGGGGGGAGGCAGTTACTATTTGTCTAACGATAAATCGGTTCCGAAATTTACTAATCGGAACCACATGCTTTCGGAAAACGTAGATATTTACATAATACAAATTCAAAAGCGATAGTCTTTATCAAATTATTTTTACTCTTCACGCTCTAAAAAAATTTTTAATAAATAAGCAATAGAAAAATTGAAAGCGCGAGTGATTGAATCAAGATATTTCGCTTTTTAGACAACTATTGCTCTTATCATCAATTACTTCAGTACCATTCTATGACTCTAATTTAAAATCGCTGACACATCATATTTGCAAAATTATTTATATTATTGCATTCATCTTTTTCCTTCTTTTTTTGCTCATGTCTGTGCAAATTTATTTTAATCTATTTTCGATTGTTAACGCCAGTAGTCATAGTCACGTTGCTCATTCTTCTTTGGATGTAGTCAACAACAGATGTGTGTTAAAAATAAATGAAAATTTATTTAAGACTTGTGCTGTATATCTCTGCACGTGTGAGCCAAACGGAAAAGCAAAACTTTGAAATGTCCGTATTAATTTCATTATATTCACCTCGAGAATAGAATATAATTGCAGCAACGAGCGACAGCTAACGAGAAATTATCAAGTGCGGATGCATCGTCGAAATCCCACGCTCGCGTTCGCGCCCCGCGTTTTTCAACGAAATCGTTAGCCAATCTCGGATGTGCTGCTAAACGTGTGTCACGGTTCGCCGACGGTGGCTTGGCGAGATGCCAAGGTCGGCCACGGGGCCGCGCGCGAAATGAACCCGCGCTATTGTGCTCGGAAACGCGTTAATCGCGCTTATCGGACAATGCACCGATGCGTCGAAGCATCGCAAACCTGTTCGCTGACCCTGATGCGAATATCCTGATATCGCGAACACGTCGAGTGCATTCAAGAAAATCACTCTAGAGCAAAAAGTCCGACTGTACGTTGAAGGCAAGAAGAATTTTATTCTTTAATTTGCTACTAAGTTATTATAATGAGTGTATGATAAGTCGATCGGTGAATGTAATGAATTTTCTGTACGATTAAGTTATTAAGAATAACTTTACCTCATTTTGAAAATTTCCAATCTCTTCCGAAGTCCACGAATTAAGATAAGAAATTAATGCGTAATGTAAATGTTCTACATCATAGGTATTTAATACAGGCGATAAACACGGTTTTTGAAAATAATTATTCTCCATTCACCACGATTTTGTTCCACAAAAATTGTTTTCGTCAAATTTTCTATGTTAATACTCTTTGTAATAGTCTACAATTCCAGACATTAACAATGCACAGATTAACAGACGACATAGATTAACGACTTTACGGCCGGCGGTTATGAATAAAAATAATTTATGCCGAAAGAATTTTGTCGCGCGATGAATATTAACGTTCGATACTCTTTACCGTAGACACTGGTAAACACTGAATTACAAATGCATGGAACACTGTAGAATAACTTCGAAGTATTTCACGAATGTTTGGAACTTTGTCTTTTGAAGACCATACACCGGACGAGCAAGAAGAAGACTGAGAGGTCTGTGAACGATCCAGTCGAGAATACCCAGCAGCCAAGATTTTCCCGCCCTTTTCACTAGTCCCGGTTAATTGTTCTACACACTCATTTCTATATGCTTGTTCTTTGCAAGGCATTATGTTCATATTTATGACCTGCAAAAAGGTAAAAATTCGTTTCATAGGTTAAGATCCTTTTTTCCCGAAATTTATTCACATGTTTAAACTCATATCGGAGATTACAAATTGTCCGTTTACGGTTCTCAGTTGATTTCAACCATCACCCTGCAGCAAAACCCCGGTTTTTGTTGGCAGTTATAATTTAGCTCCGTCAACCGTATAGTCTAACATAAGGTTTGCTCTTCGTAGCTGCACTGCTGTACTGGTACAATAAGTTAGAACGAGAAAAAATATATTTGTCTTATTCTAACTTATGGCACCAGCGCGGCAGTGCAGCGACAAAGAAAAGGCCTGTAGACTATCTACAGTCTAACACAGGTTTTTGTATGCCCGGATAAAAGGTTTGGGTAAAGTTTAGATAGTGCAAGAATTTGTCATGTGTGTAAAAATTGCACTGCTCGCGTAAAACAATAATTCATTTATTTTTATACGTATTATTTTTCTGAAAGAAAAAAAACCTATATTCTTATTTTTGGATACGTATTCTTTCGTACAATATTTTAATTTTAGTAACTAAAACATTTCCGCGTTGCTTTCTTTTGAGACGAGAACAAGCTTACAACAAACATGTGTTTCAAACGAGTTAATTTCAATCAAAAACAAGAACAAACACAAGACTGATACCGCCAGTTACAGATTGATTTCAAATGATTTTAAAAATAACAAACTTTGATTAATTATTGTATTTGTGATCTTTCAAAAATGTTTGTCCTAAGAATTTCCCTTTCAGAGAAGGAAAAGCGAAGAGAAAGCAGAGCTGAGTGTAATATTTTCGATACAATTTCTACTCAGCAGGATCAACAATGGCAATTCATTATCGATTCTTCGTAAATTCTTTGTAAGTTTCTATGCGAACCAAGTTTCTTCACAATAATCCCCATTTCTCCAATTATATAAATAATGACTGCAAAATAATGATTTTATCGCGAAATTTCCTCAAGGAGAATACGCCCTCCTCGCGAGAAACTGCTTCTTCGTTATCAACTCGGTAATTGTTGAACGCGTAGAACGAAAAGGCTCTTTAATCTCGAAAGTGAGAGAAAACAATAGACGCAAATAATTGGTCGATAAGGATTAAATAATCTAGAATGCTTTTACCATTTTCCGTCAAAATTCGCTTTCTCTAGCAAGATAGCTATTTTTTTAAATAAAAATTCAGTACTGTTTGTTGCCTTTTGTGACTTTTTTCTATTTATATTATCTCTTAGAAAACACAACCCAAGAGCCCAGAAGTGTTCTTTTCAATTTCCGAAGCCATCTAAAATCGGAAAGAAAAAAACGGAGAAACCAAAGGTCGATGAGAAAACAGACAAATCCAACGCAAGTAGCGCCTTCGAAGAGATAAGAAAGAGCGCGCCACAGGATGAAAAACGAGCAGTAACACATGACTTACCTTCTGTCTTTCTTGTGCAATCCTGAGCGACTCCTCGAAATGCTTATGAACTGCCTGCTCGGCCCTCTGCTTCTCGAGTTTATCCCGTTCCGCCTTGGCCGCCTTCTCTAGCTCGCGCATTTCCGTTTCACGGCGTTCCCTGTAACAGGTAAACAAACGAAAATTTAGTTTCCCGCGCGTTTATGCGAATCGCTCCTTATATAAATTAACCCGCGGCTTACAGGATCGTCGGCAATTAAGAGCAGATTTACAAGCGCTTCGCGAACCCACCGTGGCGTTTAATAGATTTCCAGTTGCGTCGGAGTCAAATATAGCTTTAACGGCGCGTAATCCTATAAACTATGACTCAGCTTGCAATAGAGTCCTTAATTACAAGTCAATAGAAATACACCACTTACGCCACTTAATAATTACTATGATTTGTAATCGTTTTTACAAACGAACGTCACGGTTAATGAAGTCCCCAGACTCGTCTCGGTTAATAAAGTCCCCTTTATCTCTGTTTTTTTTTCTGTCCATACGTGTGGAAGTCGAAAGTGAGTCATCCCGATTAGTTAATCGGCCCATTAGCATGTTTTCATTTCGAGCTCTCCTTCGAAAGAACCTGACGCGTCGCGAGGCGCAAAGAACGTCTTTAGAGTCTTTATGCGGCGCGCTCCGCGCAGCGACGCTTAAACGATAAACGTAATTTATAGGCGCGTAGTTTATACGGCCGTAAAGGAAACTCCTCCACGGCCCCGCTGCTCTCTCATGCTCCCCCGCACATTCGCGCGTTCCTTATCGATTTATCTCTGCCCTACGGCCTCTCTCTCTCTCTCTCTCTCTCTCTCTCTCTTCACAAAGCTCGGCGGAAATCGCAAATGGCGTAACGCGAGGGGGAGAAACGCAGGGGCCCACAATTCCCCGTCTCCCTAAGGGCAACGAGCTCCGTCAGCTGTTACCGTTATGTACTCGACGCGCGGCCGAAATCAATCGTCGGATCTCCGCGTTTCTCCGGTTACTTTTTATACGCTTCTCGCAAGACATAGATTTTCGCGCCGTTTCCTTGAGCTACGCGCTGAAGATAAATCTCGGTTTCATTTAAATTTATTTTCTAGTTTTGAGAATTCGATGAATTAATTTACATTTGATGCCCAAGGCTCAGTAAATTTGCAGCAAACGTTGCAAGCCTCTAAGGGGAAGAGGCACAGTTCCACCGCGAGATAATAATTACGATATCGAAAAACCAACGGGTTTAAAACACGTTATCGTTATCGTTTTATTATCCATCCGCGTAGCGTTTTATTTACGTTACTCGCGCGCGGTTTCTCAGAGAGGGAACTCCTCGCTCTAGGATACGCGTAACTTTTATCTCTTTGCCTCCTCGCGCGGCAAGAAATTTCGCTCGTCCCGCATAAACGCAACGCGCATCGACGAAGATAATAAAACGCAGCGTCTGGCTGGTATATCTATCTATCCCCGCGACTCTTCGCTAGAGGGGGGGAAGGCGGAGAAGAGCCGGGGCTAAGATAAGAGCATTCATTAACGCTTGCGCAAGTTATTTATACTGTTACGTGCGCAACGCGCGTGTTTATCTGCACGCTCGGTCGGCGGACCTTACAATGCACGCGCGCGATAAATACGTCCGCGCGTATCTCCTCTCTTTTTCTCTCTCTCTCTCTCTCCTCCCTCATGTCTGTCCTCGCCGCCGCTCTTTCTCCCGTCCCTTTTATCTCTCAGCGCGGCGAGTGCGGTGCACTCTCCGTCCTGTGAAAAAGCGGACCATTGATTCGTGCACAAAGGTATGATCTCCAGACGAGAAATGGAAGCAATAATAACACGCTGACTCATGATTGGTGTCTATTCTGATGGAGTACTTGGCCGACATATTTGTGATGTTGGTTAAAATACCGGAAAGGTAGAAGATAACGTTTGATCTATTATCAGGTGCGTAATAAAAAGGGCAACGACATTTCTTTAAAAAAAAAAAAAGATACGCAAGATATTTCTCTCCGGATGTTGATCCTTGAGAATGTTTCCTAAAATAGATACTTCAATAATGAGTTATTTTTTTGTGGTGCGTAGATACGATAACAATACTTTATATATACAATACAGTATACATTACTTTTTTTTGTACAATGTCGCAACGTATTAAAATATAACAAAGAATAGCACCAGCTATAAGTACTTTTTTTTTTTCACTTCCTTATTCATTCATCTCTAAGGAACGCGTCATGCACGCAACACGCGCGACTCACTCCGCGCTTGCACTTCGACATTTGCGACATCGCTTGTTAAAATGCGCTTAAAAACCGCACATATCGCTGGTTGTGTAAACGTAGAGACTTATCTACTCTTGCTGACTGCATCATGTTTAACATCGCGGCGCCAAAACGCAATTACGCGCAATCGCGTTATTAATCCTCGCTCGTTCGTCAAGTGACTGAAACCCCGTTATCTAGCGCCGCGAAATTTTTTCGAGGCCGCGGGTATGCAAATCGCACAGATCGTCAGTTTTAAAGTGAAGTAATTGAGTCAGACCATCTTTGCGTGTTCAGCGGATGGCGGAGATAGCGGCTCGGTGTCGTAAGGAAAATGTGCATTCAGCAGGTTTTCGCCGGAACGATTTTTTTTTTTTTAATTATAACACTTCTGAAAAACGCAAGTGGTAAACATAGCTCTTATCGTCACGCGCGCGAAAGTACACGCGACACAATCATCGTACAAATACGCGGCATATATGTATAATGAAACTGTGAGTCAATCTTCAAGAACGTACTTTTCCCTCCGTTTTTCTCTCTGTCGAAATTTGAATTCTATTTTTTGTGTCAAGAAACTTTCAAGGTTTATTTGCATGTTATATCATATTAAAGACCGAAGGTCTAGAGTCTAAAACGTTGAGAATGATAATTAAAAACTAAAAAGAGTATTATCGTTCAGATCATTTTAGAACCACAAAAAGCTAACTTCGCTCGGATAATCAATATAATTATAACATGAAAAGTTCGTTATTAATATCGAAAAGGTTGTTTATCGATTCGGTGAGGGGCAACAGTTTTTAAAGCTAAGCTTGTACTGAACTTTCCGTGTATAGGAGTGACATCGAGAAGCCAGATACCGTTGGCATTCGCATTCGATTATACATACACGGGTCCGACTCTTCGGAATTGCACGACGACGACGACGACGTGCATAATGCGCGCTGCATAATGCAACTCAGCAGCGAGAGTGGCTACTGCAGCAAAAAGAAATGAGACGGGTCACTTCTAGGAGATTCGTATCCGAAGTCGCGCATGCACGCATTCTTAGAAGATAAAAATGTATCATATAATGCTGCGTAATCCGATGTATATGTAGGATACCATGAAAATATCCTTACAAGGTTACAAACTCTGATAAAGATTAAAATTTCTAATGATTGAAAATCAAAAATAGCAAAATTATATGTAATGTCATTATTTTAATATTAGGAAATGCATACTGAGAAAAAGATTATACATATATATATGAGGTAAATTTATCTCAATGAAATAAATCTTTATTTAAATACGGCGAAACACAAAATATTATTCTTACAAAATAAAATCATAAATAAATGAAAAGACAAGATATATTTCACAGAAATGTATATTTTACCATAATCAAATTTTTTTTATAACCAATAAATATCGAAGGAAATGTCACAAGTAACATACTAGTATTTCGACTTTTTTCCCCAGTGTGTATATTCGTCATTTTTACACAGGGTTGTAAGGTTTAACGAACAAGAGAAAATTACAAACCTACCCGTTGTGCCAAACGACACAGAAATTTAACTTTACCTTTTTACCAAAAACTAAACAATCGATATAAAAGTAGGATCAAAGTCCTAAAAAAATATATTTAAACCCTAAGAAAATATTCGTTATGTGATTAGGAATTAGTTGTTTTTTAAATCGTTGGTAAGAGGAAGAAAGAAGACCTGTTCTTTGTCGCTGCACTGCTGTACTGATGCACAGTAAGTTAGAATGAGAAAAAATATGTCTTATTCTCACTCATTGCACTAGTGCAGACAAAGAACAGGCCTAGAGACATTTTAGGTATTTACATTTGGGGCGAAAAATCTACTGAAAAAGAAGAGTGGGGATGAGAAAGGTCTTTCCGCTTCTCTACCTGCCGCTGCCAGTTTTGCCACCCCTAGTTTGAGAGGACTACAAGTCTCTCTCGAGTTCTGAAAAAAAGCTGACTAAAGCCTAACCTGAATCGGTCAAACTTTTATCGTTATATTATCAGTGAATATTGCAAATGAACGCCAGCGTTCGAATGTGAAAAATTGCAAGAGCTTTTCGGGAACAAGGATATTTAATTATACGACAGCGAGCATGAAGTGCGGCAACACATTTGCAATGGATAATCCTTCTCTTTCGCGTCTCACGTTTGGCCCAGGCGCGACGCGATATTTTTCGTATCGACGTGCCTTCGTGAGAAGCTCGCGAGTGATGTGCGATGAATAGATTACGGAATGATGAGCTCGCTCTTTCGCTGAATAGATAGCGATTAGGGTTATCCTATCAGCGAGACGGATCCTCGCGTCCATGACCGAAGCCAGCAAGCAAATACGCCGCCATTCTGTGCCAGTGTTCCAGCAGCGACAAGGTAAAACAAAAAATATTCTGTGAACAGCGAAGAATCGGTGTAAACGTTAAAACGCAACGGTTCTTTCTTCTAAACCAAGCACAAATATGAATATAGATGTGACGACACAAACGCGCGACGCGGTAAAAGTACTTTTTCAATTTCTAAAATCTCGTTAGCTCAAAAAGATCGTGGGATAATAGACGTGTCTTCAAGGCTGACTTCGGTTGGCTATCTTTCTCTCTTGTTCTCGTCGAAAGAATTAATAATTAATACTGATGATTTGCATAAGCTTCTAAAGTACGCGTGAAATCGAGAAAACAAGCGGCCGTTAGCACACATACGCGCGCGCGGCAAGTAATAATATTATTCCTACGCGAAAGTGTTAAGAAATCGTGACCCGAGGTCAAATGGTTCGTATTCCATGCGGCGATAGCGAAAGTCTCGCGTTACTGGACGAGCAAATAATAATAACGATTGCGGTGCTTTTCCGCTTCTGGCTCGAGTCAAAACAGAGAGATTGATCCGTGTTTCGCATTAATGTTTACACCGTCGGAGATTATTCTTCCGGCGCGATGTGTAGAGGGTCATAAATCCCGTCCAAAATTTCGGGCAGGCGAAATCACTTGATCGGATCTCACGCCGCGCGGAACACTTATGGAGCGCGCGCGCGCGCGTAAGAGCAGTCAGCTGTGTTATCTGGAGGCGCGACGAGGAGAGACAACGGCCACAGAGCTCCCCATTGTTAACGCTCGTCGCACGCGGAATCCCAAGGACGAACGAAACGGATCGACGGCGGCGCGAATTCACCTTGGCGCGAGAGATCGTAATTTGAATAATAAACACGCGATTGCATAAATCGCGGCGTACGCCGAGCGGCGTTCAATTAAGGATTAATCGCCGACCCGGCGAGAGATCGATCGGTCGATCGATCAGAGAAGGAGGGACGGAGGGCAACGGGGGGGGGGAGGACGAAGAAATATAATAGCCGCCGTCTATATATATCGCCGCTTATCGATCACGGTGCGCACCGATATTTCATTCCCGCCTCGGGAGCGAATTACGGCTCGATTATACTTTTCCGACTCCGCCGTCGCTGTTCCCGATCGAATCCCCACGCGAGACTCATGAATTTTGCAAGGCGCCCCGGGAATTCCTCGCGTGTCGACCTCCTGAATCTTTGATCCAAATTCTAACGCGGTCAAGAACCAATCGCGCGAGGGGGGAGAGGAAGGGGAATATCACGCGGCAAAGATCAAGTGCCGTTCTCTCTCGATCGACCGAGTTGCCGGTTCGCGATGATTTCAATGCAATTCTAATTACGGCGTGTGTAATACATTATACTTTTGCGTGACTTGCCGCTCTGCCTATTTCAACGATTCTTCACTCTAACGATTGTAATTGCATCCCGTAATTGTACGTTCCCACCTGCGGTAACTGGCGTATATTCGGAAACGAGTGGCCTCTCCCTCGTTACTCAAGATTCACCGTCGCGCGGCATTTTATGACTTCGCCGATTCCGAAACGAGCGCACACAGTTCCGAGGAATGTTTCGCCGCACCGCCGGCCGCGGTCCCGGTATTCCCCTCCGTCGTCCTTGTTTGCACGCCTCTTTGCTCCGTCGCGCGAGGTGAACGCATTCAGAGAAGGAAGCCAGCGTTAATTTTCCCCCCCACGGCCATTAAATCGCTTCGTGCCGCGTTTCGCAATACATTTCGAGCGTGACGGATACCACGTACGTTACGAACGTGATCTGGAACGACGACGGTCGGGCATGTGCCTAACCCGATTTCGCTGTTGACCGTGATAATGCTGTTGAATTGAACAAAAACTCCATCGATTTTGCCGCAATCCGCCTGCACATTCGCAAACAGAACGTAACAATTGGTAATAAAGCAAAACCGGTCTCCCCGTGTAACGCAATTTAATTATGAATGTCGAGAATCGCTAGACTTACTAGATGTTTAACATAAATCGGATAACACTCGATCAAAGAGACGCGCATAATAAACGAGATGAGAAAAAAGATCGGTATATATGTGTGTGCATATGCATGGGCATAAACTTCTGTCTCGCGACATGTAAATTTGAGGCGAAGAAACAGGTGACGTTCCCACTCGTAGTTTCGCACAAAGCGCGAGACAATTTGCAAGGTAAATTCAACGGGCGCGTAAATAGATCCAGCGACCTTCGTCGCGGCGGATTTTTTCTCAATCCTCCTCGCAGTCGTTTCGAACGCGCGACAAATAAGATAATAACCGAACATGAAAAAAATCGCCATGATGATCCCCGGTGGAGGGAGAGGAAGGGGGGGGTTTCGTGTTGCGCAATGCGAAGGTGAATGATTTCGATCGCTCGCGCGATACGACCGCGGCTGATAAACGGCGCCGGGCATCGCACACAACAATTTTCCACCGTCGCGGAGATAAATGATTTTTTTCTCGCGTAGGCCGAGGCCAACCGGTCGCGGATCCCTTTGCGTCAAGGTGACGCGCGCGCGCGGCAACGTAATGAATCACACCGGCTACCTCGATCGTCCGGAAAAATTGTCTCTCGCCGAAGGTGGAGCTGACGACTCACCTGGCGCGAGGGCAGGAGGATGTTCCGTCGCTCGCATATACGAACCGCGGAGGAACGTTACCTGGAGGAACAAGATTCGGGGGGGGGGGAGATCGTTACCAAGCGTGAAAGGAGAATTGTAAAGTGGCCGATTTAAAATCTCGACGCGGCAATAAAATTTCTAATGTCTCTTTCTCTCGGTTGGCGAGGCTCCTCGAAAATTCCTTCTTTAACGTTCGCGTCTTCGGAACGGGCGTCGTATGCTCGACTTTTATTATCCCGTCTCGAAATCTCGGCATTAAAAAATCGGTTTCTCTAAAACGATGCTCGAGGAATTAACGACGATCCTTTGGAGAAGAGAAAAAAAAACCCTGGGAAGAGAACGCAGGTGTATTTTCGAGGGAGACGAGACGCCCGTCGCGCGTTCAGTGGACGAGCGAGGACGCATATAAAAAAAGTGACGCACGCGAGGAAAGGAAAGAAAAAACTCGTTAGCCCGCTGCCTCGCGTATCGCGCGGCAAATTAGCGCTCGTTGCATTCCTACGCTTTCTGCACCCGCCGCGCGATTACCGTGATTTCTACGTGACGTAATTCCACGCGGGCGGAAACCGACGAACCGGCGAGGGAGAAAATGAGAAAAGAGATACGAGACGCGGGTAGGTGGTAGGAGACCACGATCGGGACGGAACGAGTTTCGCGCGTGTATGCGCGCGCTTTCCTCGTGTGTGCGCACGCACGCACGCACGCACGCACGCACGAAGCCAATGCATCATTTAGATAGCCTGGGTATATCACGCCGAAAGATACGCCTCGGCGGCGCAACGGCACCAACCAACCCAACGTCTATCGGGCGACGGAGAAATGGCCACGTAGACACCGCGGCGCGGCGTCTCGCGCGGCTCGTGGGAACAATACGATCCGCTCGCCGATGATTTATCACGCATTTGCATTACGTTCGACTCGAGAGGAGTCGTAAATCACGCGGGTCAGTCGCGCCGTAAAATAATAATCGCGCGGTGTCGAGAGTTACCGGGGAAAGCCCGGTGTGATTGAGTAACGAAAAGCCAGCGGCCTTGGCCAAAGATGATCTATCCATTTCTGGATCATTAGTCCCGGTTTATGATATAGGTGGAGAAAGTGTCGTTGAGTAATGACGGGCTCGGAAGGCGTCGCGGCTGATTACGACCGTTCCCTTCCAGAGATTGAGATCTGCATTATTTTATCACACGCAACAAGATACCCCGTCAATGGGGCACGTTATTTTTCGCGGAGCATAATTAAATGACTTACACGCCGATATCGAAGATAACAGCTTCGGCATTAAGCTGTTCTGCTGAACTGACGAATGTCTCAATCGATCACGAGCGGAAGGGAAAATTTTTAACCCCCCTTTCTCCCGCTGGCTTCTCCCGAGCTGAGGAGATCGGCCGTCCGGTATATACGACTGGAAACTGCCGGGCAGTAAAACGCGACGGGAACGGCCGCGCGCAACTTTCGTTTTCGTTGTCTTATTGGCACGCGTAACCCAGAAAATGAGCGACGCGCACGAAAGGAAATGCGAAACGGCATTTGCACGATTGCAATTTCAACGACTTGGTCGAGAGAGAGAGCGACAAGTTTATTCGAAATCTGCGACAAAACCAAATTTCGAGCGAGTTACAAAATTGTAAGACGATAAAATTGCTGAGGATCAAGTATAACAAACGTATGTAACAATTATTATTTTACGCGCAGATGACAGAAACAAGAGAGAAGAATAGGAACGTGATCCGTCGGAATAAAATTAAATTGTCGATCGATCCGTCAAGGGGGAGGGCGGTGGATTCCGACGGGCTAATTAGGACGAGGAACTAACTCCCGGTCTCGTCGACCCCGGGGCTGCCACGCTGAATGAACCGTGTCAAATGCGCGGCGCGCATTTGCGAAACTAGTTCCGCGAACTGCCCGGTCTATAGAGAGCCCCGCGGTAAAATGTCACTAACCTTACGGCTCCCTCGCCCTCCTGGCTCGACGAAATGCGAGCACCTGCTGGCTACCCGCCTCAGACTTGCCTCGTGTTAATATCCGTCGCGAACAAATGTCCCGGCATATATTTACTCCGTCGGCTCCGATAAGTGGTGCTCCGCTATATTTGAACTGTCGTTCGCGCGAGCGCAAAATCGCGCGATATCTCTCGTTGGGGCGGGACGCGTGTGCGTGTTTCCTGTCGTCGTCATCGTCGTCGTCGTCTTAAAGTCAGAAATTACGTTACGCTTAAATTCCTAATAAACCTTGGCTAGCCGTACCTGATTTTTCCCGTCCACTCGTGCGTTTCCTTACGTCAGAACCGATCTCTCGAGCAACGTTTTTTTTTTTTTTTTTTTATTTCTCCTCCAGGGTTATATCTCGAATAAACGGACACGCTTAAATGTGTCACGTTACCTGACGTCTGAACTACGATAAGATACGCCACCCGGAAATTGCACGACCCCTTTGATCGGTCAGGATCATTTATGTAATATTCCCCATCTTTCTTAATCGCACGCGTCGTGCGGTGGTGCGTTCTTCAGCTCGGACTACTTAATCGCTCATACTCTCAAGATACGCATCGCGCGAATTAACGTCGAGCCTAACGTTCCTGATGTATACGATGCCGGCGGTAGCTTTGCAGTTTCCAGGAGAGCTTCAGCGCGTCGAGCGGCGCGGTATCAGTCACGAGACACCAACCGGGTAATCCTCATTCCTCTCGCGCGCAACCTATATACGCGAAAATCAGGCGCCCAACGCGAGCTTCGACGTCCGCAAAATTGTTCGTGCAGAAAGCACGGAAGGCGTGCCAAAAGCGCGCCTAGCTCTCCGGCCCGCCGCGCTCTATTTTCGTCCCGAGCATTCGAACAAGAATGAGAGACTGCTCGGTGTGTGCGAGTATTACGGCGTGACGTGCGGAGATCGCGCGGCGGTTCCGTAGGCGCGTTGCAAAATTCGCGGACAAAGTCGCGGGCGGCCTCGGCGTCGAATTTAGAAGGGAGCAGCTGCCGGGGAGGCGCACATAAAAATCCCTCGCCGTCGATTTAACGCCAACGATCCCGCAATTTCCCCATGACTGTTTCTCTTTCCCGAATCATTCTGTCGCAAATAACAAGTGTCGGATAACAAATCATAGTTTGGATACGTTCGATCGTTAAGCTTTAATTTGTACTGTAAATTTCATGATGTATTTCGATAACGTCTGACCTAATTTCAGTATATTAAATTAAGGAAACGTATTTACTTATATCTTTTAGTGGAAATATTTTCGACTGGGTATTAAAAGACACAAATACCCTCGAAGCAAAATTACGTGTTAAGGAGTATCGAGGCTGAACCCCGCTAAGTTTAAAACGCTTCTCGAAAGGCGGGGACGTGTATCTCTTATTGTTTACGAGTGCAGTAAGAACCGCACTGAAATAATGACCACTACGCGGTGAATGCCCCCTTGTAAATTGCCGCAGCTGACTCTCGCTCGAAAATTATTTACGCGGTCTATCTAGAGTCGAGAGACGAGAGAAAGAGAGAAAGAGAGGATTCTCCGTCGATTTAATCCGGGTCCGAGGAAGTTTCACGTCGGGGAAATAATGTTTTACGATCGGGCGTACAGAAGAAAGGCCGGGAAATGAACGACAGCGTTTATATTACGCGGAGACCGTAAGAGGGGTCCGTATGTATGTACGGGACACGTTGCATCGCCGACATCGAGGCGGAAAGGCTCCGAGGCGATCAATAAATCCGTGAGGGGAAACCCAGACACGAAAGGTCGAATGCTCGCGCGAGGGCGGTTTACGAGGGTTGATACGGTCGATCGATCCGAGGGTGCTTTTCGGGACACCCGGAATAACGGCACGACGACGAGGGGGAGGATTCAAATCGCATAATCGGTGCCGCGTGCCTGCTGAGAAACTTCTGTTCCGCATTATTCGGAGCACTCGTCGATATTTCGATTACGAGGAGAAACGCACACGCACACACACACGCATGGACAAATTAATACGGGGGTCCATAGCTTCCGGTTATCCGTGATAAACGGAATCAAATTAACCTGCTATCGTTATTTATGAGCGAAAATGCCTGGTAAAATTAAGAATGCTCACGATCATATTACAGACGAGAGTGTAGAAATATCGTGCTAAACGAAACTTTTACACTCTTTGACTCGTTTTAAGAGAATATAAAATCTTGGCACGTACCACAATAGTTTATAAATATACTGGATTATCATATACATCATATTCTTTGTTTTACTCTGCAGAATACCATTGCTAAAAGTATTTTTCGGAAATGCTCAGAGAGAAATCCTAGGCTTCGAGTTTTAAGACTGCGATACGCAATAGAAACTTAAAATTTGGCACGTCCTTGCAAGGCCGAATTGTATGCCATTGCCATTGAGAAGAGAAAATCAATCTTGGATATTTAAAAGCTAAATGTAATGGATCACCTGCTTTTTTTGAGCAAAAAGAGTAACATAAAATTTCGTTACGGTTTTCAAGTGTAGGCTCAAAAGAAAAGTTATATAAAAAATTCATTTTTTAATACGGTGACGCTCTATAAATTATGCGAGGCGTAGTTAAAAACTATACATTTTAATAAAAACTTCGAAAGAAGTGTTTTTTATAAATTATACACAACACAAAGAAGGAATAGCTTCATTATTTATAATACGCTTTAATAAAAATTAAAAATAATATAAAAGAGTAGGGAATATATAATCGCCTATAATAGGAAGCAAATATATATCTCTATTTTATACAAATTATTTTATGAAATTGCGATATTTCTGGAATGCATAATTGAAAGAGATCTTTATAAACCGCGAATGAATAAACCACCTTCATTAACATTAACCACATTTTAATTAAATTCGCGGAACATAATAAACCGGTGGGAAATAATCGTCCTAACAAGAATACCTCATTTTATAATAAAATTACGGTATTTATGGAACTTGCGATGCAAATGGATGATCGCAAATCGTGAATAAACAAGAGCTCATTATAAATGTGTAATCTGTCTTTACTCCAAAATAAAAATTTATACAAGTTAATAAACCGGTGAAAAATAATTATCTAAAACAAGCATTTCACATCTTAATAAAATTTTTACATTTGTAAAATAAAAACTGTGGAAAATCCGATGTAGATCGCATCAACAGTAATTAAATATATATTTCAGAGATATCAGAGATATTTTAATATTTATAAATTTGCGCAAAACAATTTTTCTTTCTCTCTTTCTCTCGACAACTTTGAAATACAGACGAAACGCATTGCCAAAATTTTTCAAAGGAAACGGAACCGGAGGGAGATGATTATTTTCCCTCGCGATACACATGTGTATTCTTCTTTGCCGCTTAAAATGTAATTAGCGGTGGGAAGGCGCAGAGGTGATAGTAAATCACGCATGACGCGAATAAAGATCAAGGAAACGACAAACGACTGCTGGCTGGTAGGTTATCGAACCCCTTCGGAAATTACATGACGGAAATTATACAGGCGAACCTTATTCTTACTCTCGTACTCTGGCAGCCGTGATGGCGAGCAGAGGCGACACGAGGGGCCGGGGCTTTAAAAATAGTCGGATCACGCTTCTAAGTCAGTCGACTTTACGAAACCGCGTGGAACGAGCATGGCTTCCGAGAAGCCAATTCTGTCGACGCGCTAATGTCAGATCCCAAATGGAAGCTGGTAAAAAAAAAATGCGTTTCGCC